>NW_026529533.1:0-119881 GCF_028500815.1 Rissa tridactyla
AAAGCCGTGCCTCGTTGGAAATCTCTTTGGCAGCTGCTCGAGTGGCCCCACAGCCCGTGGGGCTGCGGGCTTTCCGGCGGCCATCAGCCTCGGCGACACCTGCGACCACGTGGCGCCGCCGCGCCAGCCTGCGAAGGCATTTTCTGGTAGGGCCGCGGCTCTGGCGACAGCTCCCATGCCCGAAGAGCCAGGAGGGAAAGCCGTGCCTCATTGGAAAGCTCTTTGGCAGCCGCTCGCGTGGCCCCACAGCCCGTGGGGCTGCGGGCTTCTCGGCGGCCGTCAGCCTCGGCGACACCTGCGGCCACGTGGCGCCGCCGCGCCAGCCTGCGAAGCATTTTCCAGTAGGGCCGCGTCTCTGGCGACAGCTCCCACGCCCGAAGAGCCAGGAGGGAAAGCCGTGCCTCGTTGGAAAGCTCTTTGGCAGCCGCTCGCGTGGCCCCAGAGCCCGTGGGGCTGCGGGCTTTCCGGCGGCCGTCAGCCTCGGCGCCACCGGCGCCCACGTGGCGCCGCCGCGCCAGCCTGCGAAGCATTTTCCAGTAGGGCCGCGGCTCTGGCGACAGCTCCCACGCCCGAAGAGCCAGGAGGGAAAGCCGTGCCTCGTTGGAAAGCTCTTTGGCAGCCGCTCGCGTGGCCCCACAGCCCGTGGGGCTGCGGGCTTTCCGGCGGCCGTCAGCCTCGGCGCCACCGGCGCCCACGTGGCGCCGCCGCGCCAGCCTGCGAAGCATTTTCCGGTAGGGCCGCGTCTCTGGCGACAGCTCCCACGCCCGAAGAGCCAGGAGGGAAAGCCGTGCCTCGTTGGAAAGCTCTTTGGCAGCCGCTCGCGTGGCCCCACAGCCCGTGGGGCTGCGGGCTTTCCGGCGGCCGTCAGCCTCGGCGACACTAGTGCCCACGTGGCGCCGCCGCGCCAGCCTGCGAAGCATTTTCCGGTAGGGCCGCGGCTCTGGCGACAGCTCCCACGCCCGAAGAGCCAGGAGGGAAAGCCGTGCCTCATTGGAAAGCTCTTTGGCAGCCGCGCGCATGGCCCCACAGCCCGTGGGGCTGCGGGCTTTTCGGCGGCCGTCAGCCTCGGCGACACCAGTGCCCACGTGGCGCCGCCGCGCCAGCCTGCGAAGCATTTTCCGGTAGGGCCGCGGCTCTGGCGACAGCTCCCACGCCCGAAGAGCCAGGAGGGAAAGCCGTGCCTCGTTGGAAAGCTCTTTGGCAGCCGCTCGCGTGGCCCCACAGCCCGTGGGGCTGCGGGCTTTTCGGCGGCCGTCAGCCTCGGCGACACCAGTGCCCACGTGGCGCCGCCGCGCCAGCCTGCGAAGCATTTTCCGGTAGGGCCGCGTCTCTGGCGACAGCTCCCACGCCCGAAGAGCCAGGAGGGAAAGCCGTGCCTCCTTGGAAAGCTCTTTGGCAGCCGCTCGCGTGGCCCCACAGCCCGTGGGGCTGCGGGCTTTTCGGCGGCCATCAGCCTCGGCGCCACCTGCGCCCACGTGGCGCCGCCGCACCAGCCTGCGAAGCATTTTCCGGTAGGGCCGCGTCTCTGGCGACAGCTCCCACGCCCGAAGAGCCAGGAGGGAAAGCCATGCCTCGTTGGAAAGCTCTTTGGCAGCCGCTCGCGTGGCCCCACAGCCCGTGGGGCTGCGGGCTTTCCGGCGGCCGTCAGCCTCGGCGACACCTGCGAGCACGTGGCGCCGCCGCGCCAGCCTGCGAAGCATTTTCCGGTAGGGCCGCGTCTCTGGCGACAGCTCCCACGCCCGAAGAGCCAGGAGGGAAAGCCGTGCCTCGTTGGAAAGCTCTTTGGCAGCCGCTCGCGTGGCCCCACAGCCAGTGGGGCTGCGGGCTTTCCGTCGGCCGTCAGCCTCGTCGAAACCGGCGCCCACGTGGCGCCGCCGCGCCAGCCTGCGAAGCATTTTCCGGTAGGGCCGCGGCTGTGGCGACAGCTCCCACGCCCGAAGAGCCAGGAGGGAAAGCCGTGCCTCGTTGGAAAGCTCTTTGGCAGCCGCTCGCGTGGCCCCACAGCCCGTGGGGCTGCGGGCTTTCCGGCGGCCGTCAGCCTCGGCGACACCGGCGCCCACGTGGCGCCGCCGCGCCAGCCTGCGAAGCATTTTCCGGTAGGGCCGCGGCTGTGGCGACAGCTCCCACGCCCGAAGAGCCAGGAGGGAAAGCCGTGCCTCATTGGAAAGCTCTTTGGCAGCCGCTCGCGTGGCCCCACAGCCCGTGGGGCTGCGGGCTTTCCGGCGGCCGTCAGCCTCGGCGACACCTGCACCCACGTGGCACCGCCGCCCCAGCCTGCGAAGCATTTTCCGGTAGGGCCGCGGCTGTGGCGACAGCTCCCACGCCCGAAGAGCCAGGAGGGAAAGCCGTGCCTCGTTGGAAAGCTCTTTGGCAGCCGCTCGCGTGGCCCCACAGCCAGTGGGGCTGCGGGCCTTCTGGCAGCCGTCAGCCTCGGCAACACCGGCGCCCACGTGGCGCCGCCGCGCCAGCCTGCGAAGCATTTTCCGGTAGGGCCGCGTCTCTGGCGACAGCTCCCACGCCCGAAGAGCCAGGAGGGAAAGCCGTGCCTCGTTGGAAAGCTCTTTGGCAGCCGCTCGCGTGGCCCCACAGCCCGTGGGGCTGCGGGCTTTCTGGCGGCCATCAGCCTCGGCGACACCGGCGCCCACGTGGCGCCGCCGCGCCAGCCTGCGAAGCATTTTCCGGTAGGGCCGCGGCTCTGGCGACAGCTCCCACGCCCGAAGAGCCAGGAGGGAAAGCCGTGCCTCGTTGGAAAGCTCTTTGGCAGCCGCTCGCGTGGCCCCATAGCCCGTGGGGCTGCGGGCTTTCCAGCGGCCATCAGCCTCGGCGACACCAGGGCACACGTGGCCCCGCCGCGCCAGCCTGCGAAGCATTTTCCTGTAGGGCCGCGGCTCTGGCGACAGCTCCCACGCCCGAAGAGCCAGGAGGGAAAGCCGTGCCTCGTTGGAAAGCTCTTTGGCAGCCGCTCGCGTGGCCCCACAGCCCGTGGGGCTGCGGGCTTTCCGGCGGCCGTCAGCCTCGGCGACATCAGTGCCAACGTGGCGCCGCCGCGCCAGCCTGCGAAGCATTTTCCGGTAGGGCCGCGGGTCTGGCGACAGCTCCCACGCCCAAAGAGCCAGGACGGAAAGCCGTGCCTCGTTGGAAATCTCTTTGGCAGCTGCTCGAGTGGCCCCACAGCCCGTGGGGCTGCGGGCTTTCCGGCGGCCATCAGCCTCGGCGACACCTGCGACCACGTGGCGCCGCCGCGCCAGCCTGCGAAGCATTTTCTGGTAGGGCCGCGGCTCTGGCGACAGCTCCCATGCCCGAAGAGCCAGGAGGGAAAGCCGTGCCTCATTGGAAAGCTCTTTGGCAGCCGCTCGCGTGGCCCCACAGCCCGTGGGGCTGCGGGCTTCTCGGCGGCCGTCAGCCTCGGCGACACCTGCGGCCACGTGGCGCCGCCGCGCCAGCCTGCGAAGCATTTTCCAGTAGGGCCGCGTCTCTGGCGACAGCTCCCACGCCCGAAGAGCCAGGAGGGAAAGCCGTGCCTCGTTGGAAAGCTCTTTGGCAGCCGCTCGCGTGGCCCCAGAGCCCGTGGGGCTGCGGGCTTTCCGGCGGCCGTCAGCCTCGGCGCCACCGGCGCCCACGTGGCGCCGCCGCGCCAGCCTGCGAAGCATTTTCCAGTAGGGCCGCGGCTCTGGCGACAGCTCCCACGCCCGAAGAGCCAGGAGGGAAAGCCGTGCCTCGTTGGAAAGCTCTTTGGCAGCCGCTCGCGTGGCCCCACAGCCCGTGGGGCTGCGGGCTTTCCGGCGGCCGTCAGCCTCGGCGCCACCGGCGCCCACGTGGCGCCGCCGCGCCAGCCTGCGAAGCATTTTCCGGTAGGGCCGCGTCTCTGGCGACAGCTCCCACGCCCGAAGAGCCAGGAGGGAAAGCCGTGCCTCGTTGGAAAGCTCTTTGGCAGCCGCTCGCGTGGCCCCACAGCCCGTGGGGCTGCGGGCTTTCCGGCGGCCGTCAGCCTCGGCGACACTAGTGCCCACGTGGCGCCGCCGCGCCAGCCTGCGAAGCATTTTCCGGTAGGGCCGCGGCTCTGGCGACAGCTCCCACGCCCGAAGAGCCAGGAGGGAAAGCCGTGCCTCATTGGAAAGCTCTTTGGCAGCCGCGCGCATGGCCCCACAGCCCGTGGGGCTGCGGGCTTTCCGGCGGCCGTCAGCCTCGGCGCCACCGGCGCCCACGTGGCGCCGCCGCGCCAGCCTGCGAAGCATTTTCCGGTAGGGCCGCGGCTGTGGCGACAGCTCCCACGCCCGAAGAGCCAGGAGGGAAAGCCGTGCCTCGTTGGAAAGCTCTTTGGCAGCCGCTCGCGTGGCCCCACAGCCCGTGGGGCTGCGGGCTTTCCGGCGGCCGTCAGCCTCGGCGACACCGGCCCCCACGTGGCGCCGCCGCGCCAGCCTGCGAAGCATTTTCCGGTAGGGCCGCGGCTCTGGCGACAGCTCCCACGCCCGAAGAGCCAGGAGGGAAAGCCGTGCCTCGTTGGAAAGCTCTTTGGCAGCCGCTCGCGTGGCCCCACAGCCCGTGGGGCTGCGGGCTTTCCGGCGGCCGTCAGCCTCGGCGACACCAGTGCCCACGTGGCGCCGCCGCGCCAGCCTGCGAAGCATTTTCCGGTAGGGCCGCGTCTCTGGCGACAGCTCCCACGCCTGAAGAGCCAGGAGGGAAAGCCGTGCCTCGTTGGAAAGCTCTTTGGCAGCCGCTCGCGTGGCCCCACAGCCCGTGGGGCTGCGGGCTTTCCGGCGGCCGTCAGCCTCGGCGACACCTGCGACCACGTGGCGCCGCCGTGCCAGCCTGCGAAGCATTTTCCGGTAGGGCCGCGTCTCTGGCGACAGCTCCCACGCCCGAAGAGCCAGGAGGGAAAGCCGTGCCTCGTTGGAAAGCTCTTTGGCAGCCGCTCGCGTGGCCCCACAGCCCGTGGGGCTGCGGGCTTTCCGGCGGCCGTCAGCCTCGGCGACACCGGCGCCCACGTGGCGCCGCCGCGCCAGCCTGCGAAGCATTTTCCGGTAGGGCCGCGTCTCTGGCGACAGCTCCCACGCCCGAAGAGCCAGGAGGGAAAGCCGTGCCTCGTTGGAAAGCTCTTTGGCAGCCGCTCGCGTGGCCCCACAGCCCGTGGGGCTGCGGGCTTTCCGGCGGCCGTCAGCCTCGGCGACACCGGCCCCCACGTGGCGCCGCCGCGCCAGCCTGCGAAGCATTTTCCGGTAGGGCCGCGGCTCTGGCGACAGCTCCCACGCCCGAAGAGCCAGGAGGGAAAGCCGTGCCTCGTTGGAAAGCTCTTTGGCAGCCGCTCGCGTGGCCCCACAGCCCGTGGGGCTGCGGGCTTTCCGGCGGCCGTCAGCCTCGGCGACACCTGCGACCACGTGGCGCCGCCGCGCCAGCCTGCGAAGCATTTTCCGGTAGGGCCGCGTCTCTGGCGACAGCTCCCACGCCCGAAGAGCCAGGAGGGAAAGCCGTGCCTCGTTGGAAAGCTCTTTGGCAGCCGCTCGCGTGGCCCCACAGCCCGTGGGGCTGCGGGCTTTCCGGCGGCCGTCAGCCTCGGCGCCACCGGCGCCCACGTGGCGCCGCCGCGCCAGCCTGCGAAGTATTTTCCGGTAGGGCCGCGGCTCTGGCGACAGCTCCCACGCCCGAAGAGCCAGGAGGGAAAGCCGTGCCTCGTTGGAAAGCTCTTTGGCAGCCGCTCGCGTGGTCCTACAGCCCGTGGGGCTGCGGGCTTTCCGGCGGCCGTCAGCCTCGGCAACACCGGCGCCCACGTGGCGCCGCCGCGCCAGCCTGCGAAGCATTTTCCGGTAGGGCCGCGTCTCTGGCGACAGCTCCCACGCCCGAAGAGCCAGGAGGGAAAGCCGTGCCTCGTTGGAAAGCTCTTTGGCAGCCGCTCGCGTGGCCCCACAGCCCGTGGGGCTGCGGGCTTTCCGGCGGCCGTCAGCCTTGGCGACAGATGCGCCCACGTGGCGCCGCCGCGCCAGCCTGCGAAGCATTTTCCGGTAGGGCCGCGTCTCTGGCGACAGCTCCCACGCCCGAAGAGCCAGGAGGGAAAGCCGTGCCTCGTTGGAAAGCTCTTTGGCAGCCGCTCGCGTGGCCCCACAGCCCGTGGGGCTGCGGGCTTTCCTGCGGCCGTCAGCCTCGGCGACACCTGCGACCACGTGGCGCCGCCGCGCCAGCCTGCGAAGCATTTTCCGGTAGGGCCGCGTCTCTGGCGACAGCTCCCACGCCCGAAGAGCCAGGAGGGAAAGCCGTGCCTCGTTGGAAAGCTCTTTGGCAGCCGCTCGTGTGGCCCCACAGCCCGTGGGGCTGCGGGCTTTTCGGCGGCCGTCAGCCTCGGCGGCACCAGTGCCCACGTGGCGCCGCCGCGCCAGCCTGCGAAGCATTTTCCGGTAGGGCTGCGGCTCTGGCGACAGCTCCCACGCCCGAAGAGCCAGGACGGAAAGCCGTGCCTCGTTGGAAAGCTCTTTGGCAGCCGCTCGCGTGGCCCCACAGCCCGTGGGGCTGCGGGCTTTTCGGCGGCCGTCAGCCTCGGCTCCACCTGCGCCCACGTGGCGCCACCGCCCCAGCCTGCGAAGCATTTTCCGGTAGGGCCGCGTCTCTGGCGACAGCTCCCACGCCCGAAGAGCCAGGACGGAAAGCCGTGCCTCGTTGGAAAGCTCTTTGGCAGCCGCTCACGTGGCCCCACAGCCCGTGGGGCTGCGGGCTTTCCGGCAGCCGTCAGCCTCGGCGACACCGGCGCCCACGTGGCGCCGCTGCGCCAGCCTGCGAAGCATTTTCCGGTAGGGCCACGGCTCTGGCGACAGCTCCCACGCCCGAAGAGCCAGGAGGGAAAGCCGTGCCTCGTTGGAAAGCTCTTTGGCAGCCGCTCGCGTGGCCCCACAGCGCGTGGGGCTGCGGGCTTTCCGGCGGCCGTCAGCCTCGGCGACACCTGCGACCACGTGGCGCCGCCGCGCCAGCCTGCGAAGCATTTTCCGGTAGGGCCGTGGCTCTGGCGACAGCTCCCACGCCCGAAGAGCCAGGAGGGAAAGCCGTGCCTCGTTGGAAAGCTCTTTGGCAGCCGCTCACGTGGCCCCACAGCCCGTGGGGCTGCGGGCTTTCCGGCGGCCGTCAGCCTCGGCGACACCGGCGTCCACGTGGCGCCGCCGCGCCAGCCTGCGAAGAATTTTCCGGTAGGGCCGCGGCTCTGGCGACAGCTCCCACGCCCGAAGAGCCAGGAGGGAAAGCCGTGCCTCGTTGGAAAGCTCTTTGGCAGCCGCTCGCGTGGCCCCACAGCCCGTGGGGCTGCGGGCTTTCTGGCGGCCATCAGCCTCGGCGACACCGGCGCCCACGTGGCGCCGCCGCGCCAGCCTGCGAAGCATTTTCCGGTAGGGCCGCGGCTCTGGCGACAGCTCCCACGCCCGAAGAGCCAGGAGGGAAAGCCGTGCCTCGTTGGAAAGCTCTTTGGCAGCCGCTCGCGTGGCCCCATAGCCCGTGGGGCTGCGGGCTTTCCAGCGGCCATCAGCCTCGGCGACACCAGGGCACACGTGGCCCCGCCGCGCCAGCCTGCGAAGCATTTTCCTGTAGGGCCGCGGCTCTGGCGACAGCTCCCACGCCCGAAGAGCCAGGAGGGAAAGCCGTGCCTCGTTGGAAAGCTCTTTGGCAGCCGCTCGCGTGGCCCCACAGCCCGTGGGGCTGCGGGCTTTCCGGCGGCCGTCAGCCTCGGCGCCACCGGCGCCCACGTGGCGCCGCCGCGCCAGCCTGCGAAGCATTTTCCGGTAGGGCCGCGTCTCTGGCGACAGCTCCCACGCCCGAAGAGCCAGGAGGGAAAGCCGTGCCTCGTTGGAAAGCTCTTTGGCAGCCGCTCGCGTGGCCCCACAGCCCGTGGGGCTGCGGGCTTTCCGGCGGCCGTCAGCCTTGGCGACAGATGCGCCCACGTGGCGCCGCCGCGCCAGCCTGCGAAGCATTTTCCGGTAGGGCCGCGGCTCTGGCGACAGCTCCCACGCCCGAAGAGCCAGGAGGGAAAGCCGTGCCTCGTTGGAAAGCTCTTTGGCAGCCGCTCGCGTGGCCCCACAGCCCGTGGGGCTGCGGGCTTTCCTGCGGCCGTCAGCCTCGGCGACACCTGCGACCACGTGGCGCCGCCGCGCCAGCCTGCGAAGCATTTTCCGGTAGGGCCGCGTCTCTGGCGACAGCTCCCACGCCCGAAGAGCCAGGAGGGAAAGCCGTGCCTCGTTGGAAAGCTCTTTGGCAGCCGCTCGTGTGGCCCCACAGCCCGTGGGGCTGCGGGCTTTTCGGCGGCCGTCAGCCTCGGCGGCACCAGTGCCCACGTGGCGCCGCCGCGCCAGCCTGCGAAGCATTTTCCGGTAGGGCTGCGGCTCTGGCGACAGCTCCCACGCCCGAAGAGCCAGGACGGAAAGCCGTGCCTCGTTGGAAAGCTCTTTGGCAGCCGCTCGCGTGGCCCCACAGCCCGTGGGGCTGCGGGCTTTTCGGCGGCCGTCAGCCTCGGCTCCACCTGCGCCCACGTGGCGCCACCGCCCCAGCCTGCGAAGCATTTTCCGGTAGGGCCGCGGCTCTGGCGACAGCTCCCACGCCCGAAGAGCCAGGAGGGAAAGCCGTGCCTCGTTGGAAAGCTCTTTGGCAGCCGCTCGCGTGGCCCCACAGCCCGTGGGGCTGCGGGCTTTCTGGCGGCCATCAGCCTCGGCGACACCGGCGCCCACGTGGCGCCGCCGCGCCAGCCTGCGAAGCATTTTCCGGTAGGGCCGCGGCTCTGGCGACAGCTCCCACGCCCGAAGAGCCAGGAGGGAAAGCCGTGCCTCGTTGGAAAGCTCTTTGGCAGCCGCTCGCGTGGCCCCATAGCCCGTGGGGCTGCGGGCTTTCCAGCGGCCATCAGCCTCGGCGACACCAGGGCACACATGGCCCCGCCGCGCCAGCCTGCGAAGCATTTTCCTGTAGGGCCGCGGCTCTGGCGACAGCTCCCACGCCCGAAGAGCCAGGAGGGAAAGCCGTGCCTCGTTGGAAAGCTCTTTGGCAGCCGCTCGCGTGGCCCCACAGCCCGTGGGGCTGCGGGCTTTCCGGCGGCCGTCAGCCTCGGCGACAACAGTGCCAACGTGGCGCCGCCGCGCCAGCCTGCGAAGCATTTTCCGCTAGGGCCGCGGGTCTGGCGACAGCTCCCACGCCCAAAGAGCCAGGACGGAAAGCCGTGCCTCGTTGGAAATCTCTTTGGCAGCTGCTCGAGTGGCCCCACAGCCCGTGGGGCTGCGGGCTTTCCGGCGGCCATCAGCCTCGGCGACACCTGCGACCACGTGGCGCCGCCGCGCCAGCCTGCGAAGCATTTTCCGGTAGGGCCGCGGCTCTGGCGACAGCTCCCATGCCCGAAGAGCCAGGAGGGAAAGCCGTGCCTCATTGGAAAGCTCTTTGGCAGCCGCTCGCGTGGCCCCACAGCCCGTGGGGCTGCGGGCTTCTCGGCGTCCGTCAGCCTCGGCGACACCTGCGGCCACGTGGCGCCGCCGCGCCAGCCTGCGAAGCATTTTCCGGTAGGGCCGCGTCTCTGGCGACAGCTCCCACGCCCGAAGAGCCAGGAGGGAAAGCCGTGCCTCGTTGGAAAGCTCTTTGGCAGCCGCTCGCGTGGCCCCAGAGCCCGTGGGGCTGCGGGCTTTCCGGCGGCCGTCAGCCTCGGCGCCACCGGCGCCCACGTGGCGCCGCCGCGCCAGCCTGCGAAGAATTTTCCGGTAGGGCCGCGGCTCTGGCGACAGCTCCCACGCCCGAAGAGCCAGGAGGGAAAGCCGTGCCTCGTTGGAAAGCTCTTTGGCAGCCGCTCGCGTGGCCCCACAGCCCGTGGGGCTGCGGGCTTTTCGGCGGCCGTCAGCCTCGGCGACACCAGTGCCCACGTGGCGCCGCCGCGCCAGCCTGCGAAGCATTTTCCGGTAGGGCCGCGGCTCTGGCGACAGCTCCCACGCCCGAAGAGCCAGGAGGGAAAGCCGTGCCTCGTTGGAAAGCTCTTTGGCAGCCGCTCACGTGGCCCCACAGCCCGTGGGGCTGCGGGCTTTCCGGCGGCCGTCAGCCTCGGCGACACCGGCGTCCACGTGGCGCCGCCGCGCCAGCCTGCGAAGAATTTTCCGGTAGGGCCGCGGCTCTGGCGACAGCTCCCACGCCCGAAGAGCCAGGAGGGAAAGCCGTGCCTCGTTGGAAAGCTCTTTGGCAGCCGCTCGCGTGGCCCCACAGCCCGTGGGGCTGCGGGCTTTCTGGCGGCCATCAGCCTCGGCGACACCGGCGCCCACGTGGCGCCGCCGCGCCAGCCTGCGAAGCATTTTCCGGTAGGGCCGCGGCTCTGGCGACAGCTCCCACGCCCGAAGAGCCAGGAGGGAAAGCCGTGCCTCGTTGGAAAGCTCTTTGGCAGCCGCTCGCGTGGCCCCATAGCCCGTGGGGCTGCGGGCTTTCCAGCGGCCATCAGCCTCGGCGACACCAGGGCACACGTGGCCCCGCCGCGCCAGCCTGCGAAGCATTTTCCTGTAGGGCCGCGGCTCTGGCGACAGCTCCCACGCCCGAAGAGCCAGGAGGGAAAGCCGTGCCTCGTTGGAAAGCTCTTTGGCAGCCGCTCGCGTGGCCCCACAGCCCGTGGGGCTGCGGGCTTTCCGGCGGCCGTCAGCCTCGGCGCCACCGGCGCCCACGTGGCGCCGCCGCGCCAGCCTGCGAAGCATTTTCCGGTAGGGCCGCGTCTCTGGCGACAGCTCCCACGCCCGAAGAGCCAGGAGGGAAAGCCGTGCCTCGTTGGAAAGCTCTTTGGCAGCCGCTCGCGTGGCCCCACAGCCCGTGGGGCTGCGGGCTTTCCGGCGGCCGTCAGCCTTGGCGACAGATGCGCCCACGTGGCGCCGCCGCGCCAGCCTGCGAAGCATTTTCCGGTAGGGCCGCGTCTCTGGCGACAGCTCCCACGCCCGAAGAGCCAGGAGGGAAAGCCGTGCCTCGTTGGAAAGCTCTTTGGCAGCCGCTCGCGTGGCCCCACAGCCCGTGGGGCTGCGGGCTTTTCGGCGGCCGTCAGCCTCGGCGACACCAGTGCCCACGTGGCGCCGCCGCGCCAGCCTGCGAAGCATTTTCCGGTAGGGCCGCGTCTCTGGCGACAGCTCCCACGCCCGAAGAGCCAGGAGGGAAAGCCGTGCCTCGTTGGAAAGCTCTTTGGCAGCCGCTCGTGTGGCCCCACAGCCCGTGGGGCTGCGGGCTTTTCGGCGGCCGTCAGCCTCGGCGGCACCAGTGCCCACGTGGCGCCGCCGCGCCAGCCTGCGAAGCATTTTCCGGTAGGGCTGCGGCTCTGGCGACAGCTCCCACGCCCGAAGAGCCAGGACGGAAAGCCGTGCCTCGTTGGAAAGCTCTTTGGCAGCCGCTCGCGTGGCCCCACAGCCCGTGGGGCTGCGGGCTTTTCGGCGGCCGTCAGCCTCGGCTCCACCTGCGCCCACGTGGCGCCACCGCCCCAGCCTGCGAAGCATTTTCCGGTAGGGCCGCGTCTCTGGCGACAGCTCCCACGCCCGAAGAGCCAGGACGGAAAGCCGTGCCTCGTTGGAAAGCTCTTTGGCAGCCGCTCACGTGGCCCCACAGCCCGTGGGGCTGCGGGCTTTCCGGCAGCCGTCAGCCTCGGCGACACCGGCGCCCACGTGGCGCCGCTGCGCCAGCCTGCGAAGCATTTTCCGGTAGGGCCACGGCTCTGGCGACAGCTCCCACGCCCGAAGAGCCAGGAGGGAAAGCCGTGCCTCGTTGGAAAGCTCTTTGGCAGCCGCTCGCGTGGCCCCACAGCGCGTGGGGCTGCGGGCTTTCCGGCGGCCGTCAGCCTCGGCGACACCTGCGACCACGTGGCGCCGCCGCGCCAGCCTGCGAAGCATTTTCCGGTAGGGCCGTGGCTCTGGCGACAGCTCCCACGCCCGAAGAGCCAGGAGGGAAAGCCGTGCCTCGTTGGAAAGCTCTTTGGCAGCCGCTCACGTGGCCCCACAGCCCGTGGGGCTGCGGGCTTTCCGGCGGCCGTCAGCCTCGGCGACACCGGCGTCCACGTGGCGCCGCCGCGCCAGCCTGCGAAGAATTTTCCGGTAGGGCCGCGGCTCTGGCGACAGCTCCCACGCCCGAAGAGCCAGGAGGGAAAGCCGTGCCTCGTTGGAAAGCTCTTTGGCAGCCGCTCGCGTGGCCCCACAGCCCGTGGGGCTGCGGGCTTTCTGGCGGCCATCAGCCTCGGCGACACCGGCGCCCACGTGGCGCCGCCGCGCCAGCCTGCGAAGCATTTTCCGGTAGGGCCGCGGCTCTGGCGACAGCTCCCACGCCCGAAGAGCCAGGAGGGAAAGCCGTGCCTCGTTGGAAAGCTCTTTGGCAGCCGCTCGCGTGGCCCCATAGCCCGTGGGGCTGCGGGCTTTCCAGCGGCCATCAGCCTCGGCGACACCAGGGCACACGTGGCCCCGCCGCGCCAGCCTGCGAAGCATTTTCCTGTAGGGCCGCGGCTCTGGCGACAGCTCCCACGCCCGAAGAGCCAGGAGGGAAAGCCGTGCCTCGTTGGAAAGCTCTTTGGCAGCCGCTCGCGTGGCCCCACAGCCCGTGGGGCTGCGGGCTTTCCGGCGGCCGTCAGCCTCGGCGCCACCGGCGCCCACGTGGCGCCGCCGCGCCAGCCTGCGAAGCATTTTCCGGTAGGGCCGCGTCTCTGGCGACAGCTCCCACGCCCGAAGAGCCAGGAGGGAAAGCCGTGCCTCGTTGGAAAGCTCTTTGGCAGCCGCTCGCGTGGCCCCACAGCCCGTGGGGCTGCGGGCTTTCCGGCGGCCGTCAGCCTTGGCGACAGATGCGCCCACGTGGCGCCGCCGCGCCAGCCTGCGAAGCATTTTCCGGTAGGGCCGCGGCTCTGGCGACAGCTCCCACGCCCGAAGAGCCAGGAGGGAAAGCCGTGCCTCGTTGGAAAGCTCTTTGGCAGCCGCTCGCGTGGCCCCACAGCCCGTGGGGCTGCGGGCTTTCCTGCGGCCGTCAGCCTCGGCGACACCTGCGACCACGTGGCGCCGCCGCGCCAGCCTGCGAAGCATTTTCCGGTAGGGCCGCGTCTCTGGCGACAGCTCCCACGCCCGAAGAGCCAGGAGGGAAAGCCGTGCCTCGTTGGAAAGCTCTTTGGCAGCCGCTCGTGTGGCCCCACAGCCCGTGGGGCTGCGGGCTTTTCGGCGGCCGTCAGCCTCGGCGGCACCAGTGCCCACGTGGCGCCGCCGCGCCAGCCTGCGAAGCATTTTCCGGTAGGGCTGCGGCTCTGGCGACAGCTCCCACGCCCGAAGAGCCAGGACGGAAAGCCGTGCCTCGTTGGAAAGCTCTTTGGCAGCCGCTCGCGTGGCCCCACAGCCCGTGGGGCTGCGGGCTTTTCGGCGGCCGTCAGCCTCGGCTCCACCTGCGCCCACGTGGCGCCACCGCCCCAGCCTGCGAAGCATTTTCCGGTAGGGCCGCGGCTCTGGCGACAGCTCCCACGCCCGAAGAGCCAGGAGGGAAAGCCGTGCCTCGTTGGAAAGCTCTTTGGCAGCCGCTCGCGTGGCCCCACAGCCCGTGGGGCTGCGGGCTTTCTGGCGGCCATCAGCCTCGGCGACACCGGCGCCCACGTGGCGCCGCCGCGCCAGCCTGCGAAGCATTTTCCGGTAGGGCCGCGGCTCTGGCGACAGCTCCCACGCCCGAAGAGCCAGGAGGGAAAGCCGTGCCTCGTTGGAAAGCTCTTTGGCAGCCGCTCGCGTGGCCCCATAGCCCGTGGGGCTGCGGGCTTTCCAGCGGCCATCAGCCTCGGCGACACCAGGGCACACATGGCCCCGCCGCGCCAGCCTGCGAAGCATTTTCCTGTAGGGCCGCGGCTCTGGCGACAGCTCCCACGCCCGAAGAGCCAGGAGGGAAAGCCGTGCCTCGTTGGAAAGCTCTTTGGCAGCCGCTCGCGTGGCCCCACAGCCCGTGGGGCTGCGGGCTTTCCGGCGGCCGTCAGCCTCGGCGACAACAGTGCCAACGTGGCGCCGCCGCGCCAGCCTGCGAAGCATTTTCCGCTAGGTCCGCGGGTCTGGCGACAGCTCCCACGCCCAAAGAGCCAGGACGGAAAGCCGTGCCTCGTTGGAAATCTCTTTGGCAGCTGCTCGAGTGGCCCCACAGCCCGTGGGGCTGCGGGCTTTCCGGCGGCCATCAGCCTCGGCGACACCTGCGACCACGTGGCGCCGCCGCGCCAGCCTGCGAAGCATTTTCCGGTAGGGCCGCGGCTCTGGCGACAGCTCCCATGCCCGAAGAGCCAGGAGGGAAAGCCGTGCCTCATTGGAAAGCTCTTTGGCAGCCGCTCGCGTGGCCCCACAGCCCGTGGGGCTGCGGGCTTCTCGGCGTCCGTCAGCCTGGGCGACACCTGCGGCCACGTGGCGCCGCCGCGCCAGCCTGCGAAGCATTTTCCAGTAGGGCCGCGTCTCTGGCGACAGCTCCCACGCCCGAAGAGCCAGGAGGGAAAGCCGTGCCTCGTTGGAAAGCTCTTTGGCAGCCGCTCGCGTGGCCCCAGAGCCCGTGGGGCTGCGGGCTTTCCGGCGGCCGTCAGCCTCGGCGCCACCGGCGCCCACGTGGCGCCGCCGCGCCAGCCTGCGAAGCATTTTCCGGTAGGGCCGCGTCTCTGGCGACAGCTCCCACGCCCGAAGAGCCAGGAGGGAAAGCCGTGCCTCGTTGGAAAGCTCTTTGGCAGCCGCTCGCGTGGCCCCACAGCCCGTGGGGCTGCGGGCTTTTCGGCGGCCGTCAGCCTCGGCGACACCAGTGCCCACGTGGCGCCGCCGCGCCAGCCTGCGAAGCATTTTCCGGTAGGGCCGCGGCTCTGGCGACAGCTCCCACGCCCGAAGAGCCAGGAGGGAAAGCCGTGCCTCGTTGGAAAGCTCTTTGGCAGCCGCTCACGTGGCCCCACAGCCCGTGGGGCTGCGGGCTTTCCGGCGGCCGTCAGCCTCGGCGACACCGGCGTCCACGTGGCGCCGCCGCGCCAGCCTGCGAAGAATTTTCCGGTAGGGCCGCGGCTCTGGCGACAGCTCCCACGCCCGAAGAGCCAGGAGGGAAAGCCGTGCCTCGTTGGAAAGCTCTTTGGCAGCCGCTCGCGTGGCCCCACAGCCCGTGGGGCTGCGGGCTTTCTGGCGGCCATCAGCCTCGGCGACACCGGCGCCCACGTGGCGCCGCCGCGCCAGCCTGCGAAGCATTTTCCGGTAGGGCCGCGGCTCTGGCGACAGCTCCCACGCCCGAAGAGCCAGGAGGGAAAGCCGTGCCTCGTTGGAAAGCTCTTTGGCAGCCGCTCGCGTGGCCCCATAGCCCGTGGGGCTGCGGGCTTTCCAGCGGCCATCAGCCTCGGCGACACCAGGGCACACGTGGCCCCGCCGCGCCAGCCTGCGAAGCATTTTCCTGTAGGGCCGCGGCTCTGGCGACAGCTCCCACGCCCGAAGAGCCAGGAGGGAAAGCCGTGCCTCGTTGGAAAGCTCTTTGGCAGCCGCTCGCGTGGCCCCACAGCCCGTGGGGCTGCGGGCTTTCCGGCGGCCGTCAGCCTCGGCGCCACCGGCGCCCACGTGGCGCCGCCGCGCCAGCCTGCGCAGCATTTTCCGGTAGGGCCGCGTCTCTGGCGACAGCTCCCACGCCCGAAGAGCCAGGAGGGAAAGCCGTGCCTCGTTGGAAAGCTCTTTGGCAGCCGCTCGCGTGGCCCCACAGCCCGTGGGGCTGCGGGCTTTCCGGCGGCCGTCAGCCTCGGCGCCACCGGCGCCCACGTGGCGCCGCCGCGCCAGCCTGCGAAGCATTTTCCGGTAGGGCCGCGTCTCTGGCGACAGCTCCCACGCCCGAAGAGCCAGGAGGGAAAGCCGTGCCTCGTTGGAAAGCTCTTTGGCAGCCGCTCGCGTGGCCCCACAGCCCGTGGGGCTGCGGGCTTTTCGGCGGCCGTCAGCCTCGGCGACACCAGTGCCCACGTGGCGCCGCCGCGCCAGCCTGCGAAGCATTTTCCGGTAGGGCCGCGGCTCTGGCGACAGCTCCCACGCCCGAAGAGCCAGGAGGGAAAGCCGTGCCTCGTTGGAAAGCTCTTTGGCAGCCGCTCACGTGGCCCCACAGCCCGTGGGGCTGCGGGCTTTCCGGCGGCCGTCAGCCTCGGCGACACCGGCGTCCACGTGGCGCCGCCGCGCCAGCCTGCGAAGAATTTTCCGGTAGGGCCGCGGCTCTGGCGACAGCTCCCACGCCCGAAGAGCCAGGAGGGAAAGCCGTGCCTCGTTGGAAAGCTCTTTGGCAGCCGCTCGCGTGGCCCCACAGCCCGTGGGGCTGCGGGCTTTCTGGCGGCCATCAGCCTCGGCGACACCGGCGCCCACGTGGCGCCGCCGCGCCAGCCTGCGAAGCATTTTCCGGTAGGGCCGCGGCTCTGGCGACAGCTCCCACGCCCGAAGAGCCAGGAGGGAAAGCCGTGCCTCGTTGGAAAGCTCTTTGGCAGCCGCTCGCGTGGCCCCACAGCCCGTGGGGCTGCGGGCTTTCCGGCGGCCGTCAGCCTTGGCGACAGATGCGCCCACGTGGCGCCGCCGCGCCAGCCTGCGAAGCATTTTCCGGTAGGGCCGCGTCTCTGGCGACAGCTCCCACGCCCGAAGAGCCAGGAGGGAAAGCCGTGCCTCGTTGGAAAGCTCTTTGGCAGCCGCTCGCGTGGCCCCACAGCCCGTGGGGCTGCGGGCTTTTCGGCGGCCGTCAGCCTCGGCGACACCAGTGCCCACGTGGCGCCGCCGCGCCAGCCTGCGAAGCATTTTCCGGTAGGGCCGCGGCTCTGGCGACAGCTCCCACGCCCGAAGAGCCAGGAGGGAAAGCCGTGCCTCGTTGGAAAGCTCTTTGGCAGCCGCTCACGTGGCCCCACAGCCCGTGGGGCTGCGGGCTTTCCGGCGGCCGTCAGCCTCGGCGACACCGGCGTCCACGTGGCGCCGCCGCGCCAGCCTGCGAAGAATTTTCCGGTAGGGCCGCGGCTCTGGCGACAGCTCCCACGCCCGAAGAGCCAGGAGGGAAAGCCGTGCCTCGTTGGAAAGCTCTTTGGCAGCCGCTCGCGTGGCCCCACAGCCCGTGGGGCTGCGGGCTTTCTGGCGGCCATCAGCCTCGGCGACACCGGCGCCCACGTGGCGCCGCCGCGCCAGCCTGCGAAGCATTTTCCGGTAGGGCCGCGGCTCTGGCGACAGCTCCCACGCCCGAAGAGCCAGGAGGGAAAGCCGTGCCTCGTTGGAAAGCTCTTTGGCAGCCGCTCGCGTGGCCCCATAGCCCGTGGGGCTGCGGGCTTTCCAGCGGCCATCAGCCTCGGCGACACCAGGGCACACGTGGCCCCGCCGCGCCAGCCTGCGAAGCATTTTCCTGTAGGGCCGCGGCTCTGGCGACAGCTCCCACGCCCGAAGAGCCAGGAGGGAAAGCCGTGCCTCGTTGGAAAGCTCTTTGGCAGCCGCTCGCGTGGCCCCACAGCCCGTGGGGCTGCGGGCTTTCCGGCGGCCGTCAGCCTCGGCGCCACCGGCGCCCACGTGGCGCCGCCGCGCCAGCCTGCGAAGCATTTTCCGGTAGGGCCGCGTCTCTGGCGACAGCTCCCACGCCCGAAGAGCCAGGAGGGAAAGCCGTGCCTCGTTGGAAAGCTCTTTGGCAGCCGCTCGCGTGGCCCCACAGCCCGTGGGGCTGCGGGCTTTCCGGCGGCCGTCAGCCTTGGCGACAGATGCGCCCACGTGGCGCCGCCGCGCCAGCCTGCGAAGCATTTTCCGGTAGGGCCGCGGCTCTGGCGACAGCTCCCACGCCCGAAGAGCCAGGAGGGAAAGCCGTGCCTCGTTGGAAAGCTCTTTGGCAGCCGCTCGCGTGGCCCCACAGCCCGTGGGGCTGCGGGCTTTCCTGCGGCCGTCAGCCTCGGCGACACCTGCGACCACGTGGCGCCGCCGCGCCAGCCTGCGAAGCATTTTCCGGTAGGGCCGCGTCTCTGGCGACAGCTCCCACGCCCGAAGAGCCAGGAGGGAAAGCCGTGCCTCGTTGGAAAGCTCTTTGGCAGCCGCTCGTGTGGCCCCACAGCCCGTGGGGCTGCGGGCTTTTCGGCGGCCGTCAGCCTCGGCGGCACCAGTGCCCACGTGGCGCCGCCGCGCCAGCCTGCGAAGCATTTTCCGGTAGGGCTGCGGCTCTGGCGACAGCTCCCACGCCCGAAGAGCCAGGACGGAAAGCCGTGCCTCGTTGGAAAGCTCTTTGGCAGCCGCTCGCGTGGCCCCACAGCCCGTGGGGCTGCGGGCTTTTCGGCGGCCGTCAGCCTCGGCTCCACCTGCGCCCACGTGGCGCCACCGCCCCAGCCTGCGAAGCATTTTCCGGTAGGGCCGCGGCTCTGGCGACAGCTCCCACGCCCGAAGAGCCAGGAGGGAAAGCCGTGCCTCGTTGGAAAGCTCTTTGGCAGCCGCTCGCGTGGCCCCACAGCCCGTGGGGCTGCGGGCTTTCTGGCGGCCATCAGCCTCGGCGACACCGGCGCCCACGTGGCGCCGCCGCGCCAGCCTGCGAAGCATTTTCCGGTAGGGCCGCGGCTCTGGCGACAGCTCCCACGCCCGAAGAGCCAGGAGGGAAAGCCGTGCCTCGTTGGAAAGCTCTTTGGCAGCCGCTCGCGTGGCCCCATAGCCCGTGGGGCTGCGGGCTTTCCAGCGGCCATCAGCCTCGGCGACACCAGGGCACACGTGGCCCCGCCGCGCCAGCCTGCGAAGCATTTTCCTGTAGGGCCGCGGCTCTGGCGACAGCTCCCACGCCCGAAGAGCCAGGAGGGAAAGCCGTGCCTCGTTGGAAAGCTCTTTGGCAGCCGCTCGCGTGGCCCCACAGCCCGTGGGGCTGCGGGCTTTCCGGCGGCCGTCAGCCTCGGCGACAACAGTGCCAACGTGGCGCCGCCGCGCCAGCCTGCGAAGCATTTTCCGCTAGGGCCGCGGGTCTGGCGACAGCTCCCACGCCCAAAGAGCCAGGACGGAAAGCCGTGCCTCGTTGGAAATCTCTTTGGCAGCTGCTCGAGTGGCCCCACAGCCCGTGGGGCTGCGGGCTTTCCGGCGGCCATCAGCCTCGGCGACACCTGCGACCACGTGGCGCCGCCGCGCCAGCCTGCGAAGCATTTTCCGGTAGGGCCGCGGCTCTGGCGACAGCTCCCATGCCCGAAGAGCCAGGAGGGAAAGCCGTGCCTCATTGGAAAGCTCTTTGGCAGCCGCTCGCGTGGCCCCACAGCCCGTGGGGCTGCGGGCTTCTCGGCGTCCGTCAGCCTCGGCGACACCTGCGGCCACGTGGCGCCGCCGCGCCAGCCTGCGAAGCATTTTCCAGTAGGGCCGCGTCTCTGGCGACAGCTCCCACGCCCGAAGAGCCAGGAGGGAAAGCCGTGCCTCGTTGGAAAGCTCTTTGGCAGCCGCTCGCGTGGCCCCACAGCCCGTGGGGCTGCGGGCTTTCCGGCGGCCGTCAGCCTCGGCGCCACCGGCGCCCACGTGGCGCCGCCGCGCCAGCCTGCGAAGCATTTTCCGGTAGGGCCGCGTCTCTGGCGACAGCTCCCACGCCCGAAGAGCCAGGAGGGAAAGCCGTGCCTCGTTGGAAAGCTCTTTGGCAGCCGCTCGCGTGGCCCCACAGCCCGTGGGGCTGCGGGCTTTTCGGCGGCCGTCAGCCTCGGCGACACCAGTGCCCACGTGGCGCCGCCGCGCCAGCCTGCGAAGCATTTTCCGGTAGGGCCGCGGCTCTGGCGACAGCTCCCACGCCCGAAGAGCCAGGAGGGAAAGCCGTGCCTCGTTGGAAAGCTCTTTGGCAGCCGCTCGCGTGGCCCCACAGCCCGTGGGGCTGCGGGCTTTTCGGCGGCCGTCAGCCTCGGCGACACCAGTGCCCACGTGGCGCCGCCGCGCCAGCCTGCGAAGCATTTTCCGGTAGGGCCGCGTCTCTGGCGACAGCTCCCACGCCCGAAGAGCCAGGAGGGAAAGCCGTGCCTCCTTGGAAAGCTCTTTGGCAGCCGCTCGCGTGGCCCCACAGCCCGTGGGGCTGCGGGCTTTTCGGCGGCCATCAGCCTCGGCGCCACCTGCGCCCACGTGGCGCCGCCGCACCAGCCTGCGAAGCATTTTCCGGTAGGGCCGCGTCTCTGGCGACAGCTCCCACGCCCGAAGAGCCAGGAGGGAAAGCCATGCCTCGTTGGAAAGCTCTTTGGCAGCCGCTCACGTGGCCCCAGAGCCCGTGGGGCTGCGGGCTTTCCGGCGGCCGTCAGCCTCGGCGACACCTGCGAGCACGTGGCGCCGCCGCGCCAGCCTGCGAAGCATTTTCCGGTAGGGCCGCGTCTCTGGCGACAGCTCCCACGCCCGAAGAGCCAGGAGGGAAAGCCGTGCCTCGTTGGAAAGCTCTTTGGCAGCCGCTCGCGTGGCCCCACAGCCAGTGGGGCTGCGGGCTTTCCGTCGGCCGTCAGCCTCGTCGAAACCGGCGCCCACGTGGCGCCGCCGCGCCAGCCTGCGAAGCATTTTCCGGTAGGGCCGCGGCTGTGGCGACAGCTCCCACGCCCGAAGAGCCAGGAGGGAAAGCCGTGCCTCGTTGGAAAGCTCTTTGGCAGCCGCTCGCGTGGCCCCAGAGCCCGTGGGGCTGCGGGCTTTCCGGCGGCCGTCAGCCTCGGCGCCACCGGCGCCAACGTGGCGCCGCCGCGCCAGCCTGCGAAGCATTTTCCGGTAGGGCCGCGGCTGTGGCGACAGCTCCCACGCCCGAAGAGCCAGGAGGGAAAGCCGTGCCTCATTGGAAAGCTCTTTGGCAGCCGCTCGCGTGGCCCCACAGCCCGTGGGGCTGCGGGCTTTCCGGCGGCCGTCAGCCTCGGCGACACCTGCACCCACGTGGCACCGCCGCCCCAGCCTGCGAAGCATTTTCCGGTAGGGCCGCGGCTGTGGCGACAGCTCCCACGCCCGAAGAGCCAGGAGGGAAAGCCGTGCCTCGTTGGAAAGCTCTTTGGCAGCCGCTCGCGTGGCCCCACAGCCAGTGGGGCTGCGGGCCTTCTGGCAGCCGTCAGCCTCGGCGCCACCGGCGCCCACGTGGCGCCGCCGCGCCAGCCTGCGAAGCATTTTCCGGTAGGGCCGCGGCTCTGGCGACAGCTCCCACGCCCGAAGAGCCAGGAGGGAAAGCCGTGCCTCGTTGGAAAGCTCTTTGGCAGCCGCTCGCGTGGCCCCACAGCCCGTGGGGCTGCGGGCTTTCTGGCGGCCATCAGCCTCGGCGACACCGGCGCCCACGTGGCGCCGCCGCGCCAGCCTGCGAAGCATTTTCCGGTAGGGCCGCGGCTCTGGCGACAGCTCCCACGCCCGAAGAGCCAGGAGGGAAAGCCGTGCCTCGTTGGAAAGCTCTTTGGCAGCCGCTCGCGTGGCCCCATAGCCCGTGGGGCTGCGGGCTTTCCAGCGGCCATCAGCCTCGGCGACACCAGGGCACACGTGGCCCCGCCGCGCCAGCCTGCGAAGCATTTTCCTGTAGGGCCGCGGCTCTGGCGACAGCTCCCACGCCTGAAGAGCCAGGAGGGAAAGCCGTGCCTCGTTGGAAAGCTCTTTGGCAGCCGCTCGCGTGGCCCCACAGCCCGTGGGGCTGCGGGCTTTCCGGCGGCCGTCAGCCTCGGCGACAACAGTGCCAACGTGGCGCCGCCGCGCCAGCCTGCGAAGCATTTTCCGGTAGGGCCGCGGGTCTGGCGACAGCTCCCACGCCCAAAGAGCCAGGACGGAAAGCCGTGCCTCGTTGGAAATCTCTTTGGCAGCTGCTCGCGTGGCCCCACAGCCCGTGGGGCTGCGGGCTTTCCGGCGGCCATCAGCCTCGGCGACACCTGCGACCACGTGGCGCCGCCGCGCCAGCCTGCGAAGCATTTTCCGGTAGGGCCGCGGCTCTGGCGACAGCTCCCATGCCCGAAGAGCCAGGAGGGAAAGCCGTGCCTCATTGGAAAGCTCTTTGGCAGCCGCTCGCGTGGCCCCACAGCCCGTGGGGCTGCGGGCTTCTCGGCGGCCGTCAGCCTCGGCGACACCTGCGGCCACGTGGCGCCGCCGCGCCAGCCTGCGAAGCATTTTCCAGTAGGGCCGCGTCTCTGGCGACAGCTCCCACGCCCGAAGAGCCAGGAGGGAAAGCCGTGCCTCGTTGGAAAGCTCTTTGGCAGCCGCTCGCGTGGCCCCAGAGCCCGTGGGGCTGCGGGCTTTCCGGCGGCCGTCAGCCTCGGCGCCACCGGCGCCCACGTGGCGCCGCCGCGCCAGCCTGCGAAGCATTTTCCGGTAGGGCCGCGTCTCTGGCGACAGCTCCCACGCCCGAAGAGCCAGGAGGGAAAGCCGTGCCTCGTTGGAAAGCTCTTTGGCAGCCGCTCGCGTGGCCCCACAGCCCGTGGGGCTGCGGGCTTTTCGGCGGCCGTCAGCCTCGGCGACACCAGTGCCCACGTGGCGCCGCCGCGCCAGCCTGCGAAGCATTTTCCGGTAGGGCCGCGGCTCTGGCGACAGCTCCCACGCCCGAAGAGCCAGGAGGGAAAGCCGTGCCTCGTTGGAAAGCTCTTTGGCAGCCGCTCGCGTGGCCCCACAGCCCGTGGGGCTGCGGGCTTTTCGGCGGCCGTCAGCCTCGGCGACACCAGTGCCCACGTGGCGCCGCCGCGCCAGCCTGCGAAGCATTTTCCGGTAGGGCCGCGTCTCTGGCGACAGCTCCCACGCCCGAAGAGCCAGGAGGGAAAGCCGTGCCTCCTTGGAAAGCTCTTTGGCAGCCGCTCGCGTGGCCCCACAGCCCGTGGGGCTGCGGGCTTTTCGGCGGCCATCAGCCTCGGCGCCACCTGCGCCCACGTGGCGCCGCCGCACCAGCCTGCGAAGCATTTTCCGGTAGGGCCGCGTCTCTGGCGACAGCTCCCACGCCCGAAGAGCCAGGAGGGAAAGCCATGCCTCGTTGGAAAGCTCTTTGGCAGCCGCTCACGTGGCCCCACAGCCCGTGGGGCTGCGGGCTTTCCGGCGGCCGTCAGCCTCGGCGACACCTGCGAGCACGTGGCGCCGCCGCGCCAGCCTGCGAAGCATTTTCCGGTAGGGCCGCGTCTCTGGCGACAGCTCCCACGCCCGAAGAGCCAGGAGGGAAAGCCGTGCCTCGTTGGAAAGCTCTTTGGCAGCCGCTCGCGTGGCCCCACAGCCAGTGGGGCTGCGGGCTTTCCGGCGGCCGTCAGCCTCGGCGCCACCGGCGCCCACGTGGCGCCGCCGCGCCAGCCTGCGAAGCATTTTCCGGTAGGGCCGCGTCACTGGCGACAGCTCCCACGCCCGAAGAGCCAGGAGGGAAAGCCGTGCCTCATTGGAAAGCTCTTTGGCAGCCGCTCGCGTGGCCCCACAGCCCGTGGGGCTGCGGGCTTTCCGGCGGCCGTCAGCCTCGGCGACACCTGCACCCACGTGGCACCGCCGCCCCAGCCTGCGAAGCATTTTCCGGTAGGGCCGCGGCTGTGGCGACAGCTCCCACGCCCGAAGAGCCAGGAGGGAAAGCCGTGCCTCGTTGGAAAGCTCTTTGGCAGCCGCTCGCGTGGCCCCACAGCCAGTGGGGCTGCGGGCCTTCTGGCAGCCGTCAGCCTCGGCGCCACCGGCGCCCACGTGGCGCCGCCGCGCCAGCCTGCGAAGCATTTTCCGGTAGGGCCGCGGCTCTGGCGACAGCTCCCACGCCCGAAGAGCCAGGAGGGAAAGCCGTGCCTCGTTGGAAAGCTCTTTGGCAGCCGCTCGCGTGGCCCCACAGCCCGTGGGGCTGCGGGCTTTCCGGCGGCCGTCAGCCTCGGCGACACCAGTGCCCACGTGGCGCCGCCGCGCCAGCCTGAGAAGCATTTTCCGGTAGGGCCGCGTCTCTGGAGACAGCTCCCACGCCTGAAGAGCCAGGAGGGAAAGCCGTGCCTCGTTGGAAAGATCTTTGGCAGCCGCTCGCGTGGCCCCACAGCCCGTGGGGCTGCGGGCTTTCCGGCGGCCGTCAGCCTCGGCGACACCTGCGACCACGTGGCGCCGCCGTGCCAGCCTGCGAAGCATTTTCCGGTAGGGCCGCGTCTCTGGCGACAGCTCCCACGCCCGAAGAGCCAGGAGGGAAAGCCGTGCCTCGTTGGAAAGCTCTTTGGCAGCCGCTCGCGTGGCCCCACAGCCCGTGGGGCTGCGGGCTTTCCGGCGGCCGTCAGCCTCGGCGACACCGGCGCCCATGTGGCGCCGCCGCGCCAGCCTGCGAAGCATTTTCCGGTAGGGCCGCGGCTGTGGCGACAGCTCCCACGCCCGAAGAGCCAGGAGGGAAAGCCGTGCCTCGTTGGAAAGCTCTTTGGCAGCCGCTCGCATGGCCCCATAGCCCGTGGGGCTGCAGGCTTTCCGGCGGCCGTCAGCCTCGGCGACACCAGGGCACACGTGGCGCCGCCGTGCCAGCCTGCGAAGCATTTTCCTGTAGGACCGCGGCTCTAGCGACAGCTCCCACGCCCGAAGAGCCAGGACGGAAAGCCGTGCCTCGTTGGAAAGCTCTTTGGCAACCGCTCGCGTGGCCCCACAGCCCGTGGGGCTGCGGGCTTTCCGGCGGCCGTCAGCCTCGGCGACACCTGCGACCACGTGGCGCCGCCGCGCCAGCCTGCGAAGCATTTTCCGGTAGGGCCGCATCTCTGGCGACAGCTCCCACGCCCGAAGAGCCAGGAGGGAAAGCCGTGCCTCGTTGGAAAGCTCTTTGGCAGCCGCTCGCGTGGCCCCACAGCCAGTGGGGCTGCGGGCCTTCCGGCAGCCGTCAGCCTCGGCGCCACCGGCGCCCACGTGGCGCCGCCGCGCCAGCCTGCGAAGCATTTTCCGGTAGGGCCGCGGCTGTGGCGACAGCTCCCACGCCCGAAGAGCCAGGAGGGAAAGCCGTGCCTCGTTGGAAAGCTCTTTGGCAGCCGCTCGCGTGGCCCCACAGCCCGTGGGGCTGCGGGCTTTCCGGCGGCCGTCAGCCTCGGCGACACCAGTGCCCACGTGGCGCCGCCGCGCCAGCCTGAGAAGCATTTTCCGGTAGGGCCGCGTCTCTGGAGACAGCTCCCACGCCTGAAGAGCCAGGAGAGAAAGCCGTGCCTCGTTGGAAAGATCTTTGGCAGCCGCTCGCGTGGCCCCACAGCCCGTGGGGCTGCGGGCTTTCCGGCGGCCGTCAGCCTCGGCGACACCTGCGACCACGTGGCGCCGCCACGCCAGCCTGCGAAGCATTTTCCGGTAGGGCCGCGGCTCTGGCGACAGCTCCCACGCCCGAAGAGCCAGGAGGGAAAGCCGTGCCTCGTTGGAAAGCTCTTTGGCAGCCGCTCGCGTGGCCCCAGAGCCCGTGGGGCTGCGGGCTTTCCGGCGGCCGTCAGCCTCGGCGACACCGGCGCCCATGTGGCGCCGCCGCGCCAGCCTGCGAAGCATTTTCCGGTAGGGCCGCGGCTGTGGCGACAGCTCCCACGCCCGAAGAGCCAGGAGGGAAAGCCGTGCCTCGTTGGAAAGCTCTTTGGCAGCCGCTCGCATGGCCCCATAGCCCGTGGGGCTGCGGGCTTTCCGGCGGCCATCAGCCTCGGCGACACCAGGGCACACGTAGCGCCGCCGTGCCAGCCTGCGAAGCATTTTCCGGTAGGACCGCGGCTCTAGCGACAGCTCCCACGCCCGAAGAGCCAGGACGGAAAGCCGTGCCTCGTTGGAAAGCTCTTTGGCAACCGCTCGCGTGGCCCCACAGCCCGTGGGGCTGCGGGCTTTCCGGCGGCCGTCAGCCTCGGCGACACCTGCGACCACGTGGCGCCGCCGCGCCAGCCTGCGAAGCATTTTCCGGTAGGGCCGCATCTCTGGCGACAGCTCCCACGCCCGAAGAGCCAGGAGGGAAAGCCGTGCCTCGTTGGAAAGCTCTTTGGCAGCCGCTCGCGTGGCCCCACAGCCCGTGGGGCTGCGGGCCTTCCGTCAGCCGTCAGCCTCGGCGCCACCGGCGCCCACGTGGCGCCGCCGCGCCAGCCTGCGAAGCATTTTCCGGTAGGGCCGCGTCTCTGGCGACAGCTCCCACGCCCGAAGAGCCAGGAGGGAAAGCCGTGCCTCGTTGGAAAGCTCTTTGGCAGCCGCTCGTGTGGCCCCACAGCCCGTGGGGCTGCGGGCTTTCCGGCGGCCGTCAGCCTCGGCGACACCAGTGCCCACGTGGCGCCGCCGCGCCAGCCTGCGAAGCATTTTCCGGTAGGGCCGCGGCTGTGGCGGCAGCTCCCACGCCCGAAGAGCCAGGAGGGAAAGCCGTGCCTCGTTGGAAACCTCTTTGGCAGCCGCTCGCGTGGCCCCACAGCCCGTGGGGCTGCGGGCTTTCCGGCGGCCGTCAGCCTCGGCGACACCGGCCCCCACGTGGCGCCGCCGCGCCAGCCTGCGAAGCATTTTCCGGTAGGGCCGCGGCTGTGGCGACAGCTCCCACGCCCGAAGAGCCAGGAGGGAAAGCCGTGCCTCGTTGGAAACCTCTTTGGCAGCCGCTCGCGTGGCCCCACAGCCCGTGGGGCTGCGGGCTTTCCGGCGGCCGTCAGCCTCGGCGACACCGGCGCCCACGTGGCGCCGCCGCGCCAGCCTGCGAAGCATTTTCCGGTAGGGCCGCGTCTCTGGCGACAGCTCCCACGCCCGAAGAGCCAGGAGGGAAAGCCGTGCCTCGTTGGAAAGCTCTTTGGCAGCCGCTCGCGTGGCCCCACAGCCCGTGGGGCTGCGGGCTTTCCGGCGGCCGTCAGCCTCGGCGACACCAGTGCCCACGTGGCGCCGCCGCGCCAGCCTGCGAAGCATTTTCCGGTAGGGCCGCGTCTCTGGCGACAGCTCCCACGCCCGAAGAGCCAGGAGGGAAAGCCGTGCCTCGTTGGAAAGCTCTTTGGCAGCCGCTCGCGTGGCCCCATAGCCCGTGGGGCTGCGGGCTTTCCGGCGGCCGTCAGCCTCGGCGACACCTGCGACCACGTGGCGCCGCTGTGCCAGCCTGCGAAGCATTTTCCGGTAGGGCCGCGTCTCTGGCGACAGCTCCCACGCCCGAAGAGCCAGGAGGGAAAGCCGTGCCTCGTTGGAAAGCTCTTTGGCAGCCGCTCGCGTGGCCCCACAGCCCGTGGGGCTGCGGGCTTTCCGGCGGCCGTCAGCCTCGGCGACACCAGTGCCCACGTGGCGCCGCCGCGCCAGCCTGCGAAGCATTTTCCGGTAGGGCCGCGTCTCTGGCGACAGCTCCCACGCCTGAAGAGCCAGGAGGGAAAGCCGTGCCTCGTTGGAAAGCTCTTTGGCAGCCGCTCGCGTGGCCCCATAGCCCGTGGGGCTGCGGGCTTTCCGGCGGCCGTCAGCCTCGGCGACACCTGCGACCACGTGGCGCCGCTGTGCCAGCCTGCGAAGCATTTTCCGGTAGGGCCGCGTCTCTGGCGACAGCTCCCACGCCCGAAGAGCCAGGAGGGAAAGCCGTGCCTCGTTGGAAAGCTCTTTGGCAGCCGCTCGCATGGCCCCATAGCCCGTGGGGCTGCGGGCTTTCCGGCGGCCGTCAGCCTCGGCGACACCGGCCCCCACGTGGCGCCGCCGCGCCAGCCTGCGAAGCATTTTCCGGTAGGGCCGCGGCTCTGGCGACAGCTCCCACGCCCGAAGAGCCAGGACGGAAAGCCGTGCCTCGTTGGAAAGCTCTTTGGCAACCGCTCGCGTGGCCCCACAGCCCGTGGGGCTGCGGGCTTTCCGGCGGCCGTCAGCCTCGGCGACACCAGTGCCCACGTGGCGCCGCCGCGCCAGCCTGCGAAGCATTTTCCGGTAGGGCCGCATCTCTGGCGACAGCTCCCACGCCCGAAGAGCCAGGAGGGAAAGCCGTGCCTCGTTGGAAAGCTCTTTGGCAGCCGCTCGCGTGGCCCCACAGCCCGTGGGGCTGCGGGCCTTCCGTCAGCCGTCAGCCTCGGCGCCACCGGCGCCCACGTGGCGCCGCCGCGCCAGCCTGCGAAGCATTTTCCGGTAGGGCCGCGGCTGTGGCGACAGCTCCCACGCCCGAAGAGCCAGGAGGGAAAGCCGTGCCTCGTTGGAAAGCTCTTTGGCAGCCGCTCGCGTGGCCCCACAGCCCGCGGGGCTGCGGGCTTTCCGGCGGCCGTCAGCCTCGGCGACACCAGTGCCCATGTGGCGCCGCACCGCCAGCCTGCGAAGCATTTTCCGGTAGGGCCGCGTCTCTGGCGACAGCTCCCACGCCCGAAGAGCCAGGAGGGAAAGCCGTGCCTCGTTGGAAAGCTCTTTGGCAGCCGCTCGCGTGGCCCCACAGCCCGTGGGGCTGCGGGCTTTCCGGCGGCCGTCAGCCTCGGCGACACCGGCCCCCACGTGGCGCCGCCGCGCCAGCCTGCGAAGCATTTTCCGGTAGGGCCGCGGCTCTGGCGACAGCTCCCACGCCCGAAGAGCCAGGACGGAAAGCCGTGCCTCGTTGGAAAGCTCTTTGGCAGCCGCTCGCGTGGCCCCACAGCCCGTGGGGCTGCGGGCTTTCCGGCGGCCGTCAGCCTCGGCGACACCGGCGCCCACGTGGCGCCGCCGCGCCAGCCTGCGAAGCATTTTCCGGTAGGGCCGCGGCTCTGGCGACAGCTCCCACGCCCGAAGAGCCAGGAGGGAAAGCCGTGCCTCATTGGAAAGCTCTTTGGCAGCCGCTCGCATGGCCCCACAGCCCGTGGGGCTGCGTGACGGGAATGATTTGATCACCTTTGAAAGAACCCCTTGTACTAGCCAGCTGATCGACAAGGACGTGCTGGAGCTCGCGCACCGCGAGCTACAGAAGATTTGAAGAAGGGAGTGTTTTGAAAAGAAACTTTTAGCGGACTAAGACTGTTTACCGTCACAAGATAAGCTCAGCAACAGGATGTGTAAGAGCCAGATAGCCTTGCAACGTATAACCAATTAGGAGCTCAGCTTTAGCAATATGTATGAAGCTATTATCTGTGTAACCAATGAGCCTTTTACACGCTGACTTATGTTGAGTAACTTAAAGGTATAAAAAACAACTATTGAACAATAAAGTTAGATCTAGCTTGCACCCGACTAGGTCTCCGTCTCTCAATCGCGGCAAATTGGTGACCCCGACGTGATGGGTTTATGAACCGCCTAGCTGAGCGGCTTGCTGCGAGTCCCACAGAACGTTGAATGTGCTGCTGAAAGGAAGCAGGAGCCGGCCGGCCTGAAATCCCTCCGGAGTAGAGAGGTGAGCTGTGGGAAACATGGGGAATCAAGCGTCTTCCCCGGAAAGAGACGTATATGAACTTATGAAAGGTCTTCTTAAAAAGCATGGGAAAAATATTTCCGGGCATGACCTCAAAGCAATGCTTAAATGGGTGCAGGTAAAGATTCCCACTGTAACTGCATCTAGTATTTTTACACGGGAACTCTGGGATGACGTGGGGGTAAAACTATGGGACGCGGCAACGACCGGGAATGCTGAAGCACTACGTATGCTTCCTTGGTGGCGAACCATTTTTGAAACCTTAAAAGCACAAGAACGCCAGGGTAGTAAAGACGCCGATAATCAAAATAACCCGCCTGATGTCGACTCTGCTAAAGGGCTCCTTACGGTGGGTTTGGCTGGGCGCCCCCCGGAGGAAGATCCCTTTGACCCTGGTCCTGTGGACCCTGACAAAGAGCCACAGCTTTACCCCCCAGACCCTCATGATGTATGGGCTAACATTAAACGACAAGCTTTAAAGGAAGGAGACTTAGACATAGCCCGGACAATAGTCGCCCCTGTGATTTATCAAGGTCGGGGGGGTGGAGCACAATGGGAAGCTCTATCCTTCCCGGTAATAAAAGAACTGCGCCGCACTATTACAGAGCATGGGCTCTCTTCTCCATATTTTGCGAGCCTACTATCTTCTGTATTCGACACTTACGTGATGACTCCTCATGACTTAAAATCTCTTGTGCAGCTGTTATTGACTCCTACTCAGTACTCGTTATGGGAGTCACATTGGAGGAGGGGACTCCAAGCTCTCCTCCTGACCTATGTAGGTCATACTAATGAAGGTCTTACTGCTCTGACTATAGAACATCTTACGGGCACAGGACGCTGGGCGAGTCCGATCGCCCAGGCGCGAGATATCCCACGAGAAGCTCTCGAGGCAGTTCGAGAGGAAGCAAGAAAGGCTTTAGGAAAGGTCCCAGACTCCCAAAAGCCGCAAAAAGCCTTTACTTCTATTACACAGGAACCACGAGAGCCCTATATGCAGTTTATCGATAGACTGAAACAAGCCTTAGAGCGTCAGATAGATAACACAGAAGCTCGTGAAATCTTGTTGTTGAAATTGGCAGTAGAAAATGCTAACGCAGATTGTAAAAAGCTTTTGAAATCTCTTCCTAACCAAAACCCTACCTTAGTCGAAATGGTGGAAGCCTGTAACAGAATTGGCACTACGGAGCACAAGTATGAAGCAATGGCAGCCGCCTTTGCAGCTATGCGCGGCCCGATGACTCCGGGTGTATGCTACGGGTGTGGTAAGCCTGGTCACTTTAAAAAGAATTGTTTGACCGCTAATACCAGTGCGAGACCTCGAGCTCCGGGAATCTGTCCTAGGTGCAAGAAAGGGCGTCATTATGCTAATCAGTGCCGCTCTAAGTATGATTTGCAGGGTCAATTGATCCAGGGAAACCGCTCACGGAGCGCGGGGCAGCGACGCGTGCAGACACAAATGCCGCAGCCGATACCTCAAAACCCCCAGGGGGGGGCAGCAGCGCCTCAAGTCTTCGTCCAGCAACAGCCGGTAGCGCCGGATTGGACTTGGCAACCTCCCACACGGTAACGTTACTCGATCCCTCAGTTTACCTATTGTCAACCAATATCTCGGGGCCCTTACCCTCTGGAACGCAAGCACTGTTGTTAGGAAGATCATCTACAACATTGTCAGGACTTTTTGTATTACCAGGGGTCATTGACTCTGACAGTACTAATGAAATCAAGATTATGGTATGGACCCCATTTCCTCCCTGCACAATACCACAAGGTAGCCGTATAGCGCAACTGATTTTAATTCCCAAAGACCCGGGTTCCCCCATCCCCACTCAATCCCAACAGAGACAGGGAAGTTTTGGATCTACAGGGCACCCCCAAATTTTGTGGGTAGAATCTATTTCTCACAAACGACCCATATGCCAGTGTACCCTCACTCTCAAGGGACAACGACTTGTGTTGAGTGGAATCGTGGATACTGGAGCCGATGTTACAGTTATTTCTCGGGCCAAGTGGCCCCCACAATGGCCTCTTGCTAATATTCCCCAGGCTTTAGCAGGGATTGGCGGAACTGGTAGTAGCCAACAGAGTCTAGAATTGATCCAAATTGAAGGGCCGGAAGGACACGTGGCTTCTGTTAAGCCTTTTGTATTACCTGTTCCCATGATTTTGTGGGGACGAGATGTATTGTCCCAGTGGGGGGTATCCCTTCAGACACATTTTTAGGTGGGGCCATTGGGGGGCGCGACACCCTAAAATTGACTTGGAAAACCGACACCCCTGTTTGGGTTGACCAATGGCCCCTGCCGCTAGAAAAGCTTCGCGCCCTCCAAGAATTAGTCGCTGAGCAACTATCAAAGGGCCATATTGTGCCCTCTGTTAGCCCTTGGAATTCACCTATTTTTGTTATTAAAAAACAAACTGGCAAGTGGCGCCTTCTCCACGACCTCAGAAAAATTAATGACGCTATGGAAGACATGGGAGCCCTCCAACCAGGACTCCCGTCCCCCACTATGATCCCTCGACATTGGCATTTGACAGTTATTGACCTCAAAGACTGCTTTTTTAATATCCCACTGCATCCACACGATGCTCCTAAATTTGCTTTTTCAGTTCCAAGCGTCAACATGCAAGCCCCGTTGCAAAGATACCAGTGGGTTGTGCTGCCACAAGGAATGAAAAACAGCCCTACAATCTGTCAGTGGTATGTAGCTAAGGTACTTAGTCCTGTTAGGACCGCAATGTCCGGTGTCTTATTGTATCATTACATGGATGATATCCTAGTGGCCGCACAACATCACGAGGTCATGGAGGAAGCTGTAGCCCTTGTCACAACTGCTATCAACTCAGCAGGTCTCTGTATTGCACCGGAGAAGGTTCAAAAGGTACCCCCATGGAAATATCTAGGCTGGCGCATACGGACTCAAACTATAATTCCCCAGCCACTACAAATTCCAATAGATGTGAAAAACCTACACGATGTGCAGAAACTGCTAGGAACAATTAATTGGGTTAGACCATTATTAGGAATTTCCAATGCAGACTTGCGTCCTTTGTTTGAACTACTAAAAGGAGATACTAATCTCAATTCTCCTCGAGCTCTTGGCCCTGAGGCTGTTGACTCCCTGCAAAAGGTTGCTACCGCGATCGCCTCAAGGCAAGCACACCGCTGTGCTCCCGATTTACCTTTCTATCTAATCATTTTGAATCCTGTTCGACAGCCTTATGCCTTGATATTTCAATGGGATTCGCAGAACTCTGATCCATTGTTAATCATTGAATGGATTTTTTTACCAAATCAACCCACGAAAACTGTCCTGACACAGCATGAAATGTTCGCATCTTTACTCATTCGAGCCCGGCGACGTTTATTGACATTGTCTGGACTAGACTTTGCCTGTGTTTATTTACCTGTAGCTAAAGACTATCTGCAGTGGCTTCACCAGCAATCAGAAGCCTTTGGTATGGCACTCGCCAACTATGCGGGACAACTTTCTTCTCACCCGCCTTCACATCGACTGTTCAGCACTACCTTTTCTATCATGCCCAAGCCTAAAAGAAGTGACCTACCTTTACAAGCCCTGACAGTATTTACGGACGGATCCGGCAAGTCACATAAGTCTGTGATCCTCTGGTGGGACGATCATAGCGGCCGGTGGGATTCAGACATAGAAACTGTGCCAGGCTCTCCCCAAATTGTAGAATTAGCAGCTGTAGTCCGAGTCTTTCGGAAATGGTCTTTACCGCTTAATATTGTTACAGATTCTGCTTATGTTACAGGAATTGTCGAACGGGCTGAAGCGTCTCTGTTACGCGAAGTTTTACCTGTTAACTTATTTTTTCTTTTGCAGGAGCTTGTTTTTCTCCTCGATTCACGCTCTCACCCCTATTTTATTATGCATATTAGATCTCACACCTCTTTGCCTGGCTTTATTGCAGAAGGCAACCGGCGAGCCGATTTGCTTACGCTGCCTGTACATGTATTGCCTGACCGCATAGCACAAGCTAAATTGAGTCATTCTTTTTTCCACCAGAATGCTGGAGGTCTCAAACGGCAGTTTGGACTCACATCCCAACAAGCGTCTAATATTATTGCTGTATGCCCTGACTGCCAAAGACATTCTTTCCCGTCGATAGCGGGCGGAGTTAATCCCAGAGGACTGCAAAGTTTACAGCTCTGGCAAACAGACGTTACACATTATCCAGAGTTTGGTAATTTGAAATGTGTCCATTCCTCTATTGACACCTTTTCCGGCGCCTTGTTTGCCTCTTGCCACACAGGAGAGAAGGCGCGTGACGTCCGCAAACATTTGTTGCGTGCCTTTGCTACCTTGGGCATACCCTCTCAGGTAAAAACAGACAATGGTCCTGCATATGTTTCAACCGCAACAAAAGCCTTTTTTGATTCCTGGGGCGTGACCCATGTCACCGGTATTCCTCATTCCCCTACAGGTCAATCTCTAATTGAACGCTCCCACCAGTCTTTGAAGCGCTTATTGCAACAACAAAAAGGGGGAATGGGGATTGCTACTCCTGAGGAACGACTACAGAAAGCTTTGTATGTTTTTAACTTTTTGAATTGCTCTTTAATAGATAACAATCCTCCGATCGTCCGACATTTTAATGCCAATGCTTCACTTGAGGTGCGAATTAAAGCCCCGGTGTTGGTTCGAGATCCAGAAACAGGTAAGATCATGGGACCGTATCCTCTTGTTACATGGGGAAGAGGTTATGCTTGTGTCTCCACAGAAAAAGGCCCCAGGTGGATACCAGCAAAGAACGTACGACCCTTCCGTGAATCCCTACCACAATCATCGAGTGACGACTCCGATCATCTCGACTCCGGTCATCTCTTTGATCAACAAACTCCTGAACCCTCTGGGACCCCGAACGACTGATACAACGCTGCCGACTCATGAGGGTCTCAGAGCGCCTGGACAGGATCAGACTTTGACTCTTGTTACTTGGAAAGAACTTGGGACCATGATTAGGTGTCTGGTTTTGATAACAATAGGTGTAGGACCCTTACCCCTTTGGGGCAGTCCTTTTCCCCCTCCTTTTCCCAAAGTAAATGTGTGGGTTACATTGGCAAATTTGACCGGACAAGACACTTTGTGTCTTGCTACCGCCTCCCCTAACAACCCCTTTTCTACGTGCCTCGTGGGTTTGCCGCTAGACGAGTGGCCGATACCTACGAATCTCCGAGACATCTTCCCACCCAGAACTGTGTCCCGAAATGTGACAGACTCTTGGGACATGTGGACCCCCCACCTCCCACTCGCTACCCTAGAACCACAAGAGATTGAGCTCCTCGGATCAGTAAAAATGGATTTTTGTATTAAGTTTAACTACACAGGACAAAATCAATCTAGAGCATGGGATGTCTCTCCTTCCCATCCCGTTTTTAAAAATGCTACTGTTTGGTGCAATTACACGGCAACAAACTTGTCTCGGTCTACCAATGCTCCCCTTCTCCTACCATCAGGGATGTTTTTTATTTGCGGGGACAGAGCGTGGTCCGCTGTCCCTTCTCACATAAAAGGAGGTCCCTGTAGCCTCGGACGCCTTACTGTCCTGACTCCTAATACATCCATGATTTTACAACACCGTCTTTCTCATAGGGTAAAGCGCAGCATTCATGCATATGCCCCTGACTGTGATGATAACACAGATTTTTGGTCTTTTAGTCAACGCTTTGCCACCGCTTTGTTCTTACCGGGCGCTGCTGCTAGCAAAGCCTTATCAGTCTTAGATAAACTTGGTTGTTGGCTTGCCAGACAGACTAATGCTACTAGTGGAGCGCTATCAGGCCTTTTATTAGATGTTGATAGTGTGCGCCACGCTACATTGCAAAATAGAGCTGCTATTGATTTTTTGCTTTTGGCGCAAGGCCATGGCTGTGAAGACTTTGACGGTATGTGTTGTATGAATCTCTCCGACCACTCGGAATCGATTCATGCCAGCATTCAACAGCTTAAAGATGGGGTCTCTAAACTCCGACAAGACGATGGTTGGGATTGGTTAGATAAACTTTTTGGAGGATGGGGTCTCTCAGGATGGTTACGAAGTTTGGTGAAAACGCTCGTATATGCCTCGGCTGTTTTTCTTTTTTTGTTGCTCTTTTTGCCCTGTTTATTGCAATGCTTGCGGAAGTTAATCACTGACTCTATGACACGAATCCTTGTTGTGCAACAAGAGGGGGGAAGTGACGGGAATGATTTGATCACCTTTGAAAGAACCCCTTGTACTAGCCAGCTGATCGACAAGGACGTGCTGGAGCTCGCGCACCGCGAGCTACAGAAGATTTGAAGAAGGGAGTGTTTTGAAAAGAAACTTTTAGCGGACTAAGACTGTTTACCGTCACAAGATAAGCTCAGCAACAGGATGTGTAAGAGCCAGATAGCCTTGCAACGTATAACCAATTAGGAGCTCAGCTTTAGCAATATGTATGAAGCTATTATCTGTGTAACCAATGAGCCTTTTACACGCTGACTTATGTTGAGTAACTTAAAGGTATAAAAAACAACTATTGAACAATAAAGTTAGATCTAGCTTGCACCCGACTAGGTCTCCGTCTCTCAATCGCGGCAGCTGCGGGCTTTCCGGCGGCCGTCAGCCTCGGCGCCACCGGCGCCCATGTGGCGCCGCCGCGCCAGCCTGCGAAGCATTTTCCGGTAGGGCCGCGGCTCTGGCGACAACTCCCACGCCCGAAGAGCCAGGAGGGAAAGCCGTGCCTCGTTGGAAAGCTCTTTGGCAGCCGCTCGCGTGGCCCCACAGCCCGTGGGGCTGCGGGCTTTCCGGCGGCCGTCAGCCTCGGCGACACCAGTGCCCACGTGGCGCCGCACCGCCAGCCTGCGAAGCATTTTCCGGTAGGGCCGCGGCTCTGGCGACAGCTCCCACGCCCGAAGAGCCAGGAGGGAAAGCCGTGCCTCGTTGGAAAGCTCTTTGGCAGCCGCTCGCGTGGCCCCACAGCCCGCGGGGCTGTGGGCTTTCCGGCGGCCGTCAGCCTCGGCGACACCAGTGCCCACGTGGCGCCGCCGCGCCAGCCTGCGAAGCATTTTCCGGTAGGACCGCGGCCCTGGCGACAGCTCCCACGCCCGAAGAGCCAGGACGGAAAGCCGTGCCTCGTTGGAAAGCTCTTTGGCAACCGCTCGCGTGGCCCCACAGCCCGTGGGGCTGCGGGCTTTACGGCGGCCGTCAGCCTCGGCGACACCTGCGACCACGTGGCGCCGCCGCGCCAGCCTGCGAAGCATTTTCCGGTAGGGCCGCATCTCTGGCGACAGCTCCCACGCCCGAAGAGCCAGGAGGGAAAGCCGTGCCTCGTTGGAAAGCTCTTTGGCAGCCGCTCGCGTGGCCCCACAGCCCGTGGGGCTGCGGGCCTTCCGTCAGCCGTCAGCCTCGGCGCCACCGGCGCCCACGTGGCGCCGCCGCGCCAGCCTGCGAAGCATTTTCCGGTAGGGCCGCGTCTCTGGCGACAGCTCCCACGCCCGAAGAGCCAGGAGGGAAAGCCGTGCCTCGTTGGAAAGCTCTTTGGCAGCCGCTCGCGTGGCCCCACAGCCCGTGGGGCTGCGGGCTTTCCGGCGGCCGTCAGCCTCGGCGACACCAGTGCCCACGTGGCGCCGCACCGCCAGCCTGCGAAGCATTTTCCGGTAGGGCCGTGGCTCTGGCGACAGCTCCCACGCCCGAAGAGCCAGGAGGGAAAGCCGTGCCTCGTTGGAAAGCTCTTTGGCAGCCGCTCGCGTGGCCCCACAGCCCGTGGGGCTGCGGGCTTTCCGGCGGCCGTCAGCCTCGGCGACACCGGCCCCCACGTGGCGCCGCCGCGCCAGCCTGCGAAGCATTTTCCGGTAGGGCCGCGGCTGTGGCGACAGCTCCCACGCCCGAAGAGCCAGGACGGAAAGCCGTGCCTCGTTGGAAAGCTCTTTGGCAGCCGCTCGCGTGGCCCCACAGCCCGTGGGGCTGCGGGCTTTCCGGCGGCCGTCAGCCTCGGCGACACCGGCGCCCACGTGGCGCCGCCGCGCCAGCCTGCGAAGCATTTTCCGGTAGGGCCGCGGCTCTGGCGACAGCTCCCACGCCCGAAGAGCCAGGAGGGAAAGCCGTGCCTCATTGGAAAGCTCTTTGGCAGCCGCTCGCATGGCCCCACAGCCCGTGGGGCTGCGGGCTTTCCGGCGGCCGTCAGCCTCGGCGCCACCGGCGCCCATGTGGCGCCGCCGCGCCAGCCTGCGAAGCATTTTCCGGTAGGGCCGCGTCTCTGGCGACAGCTCCCACGCCCGAAGAGCCAGGAGGGAAAGCCGTGCCTCGTTGGAAAGCTCTTTGGCAGCCGCTCGCGTGGCCCCACAGCCCATGGGGCTGCGGGCTTTCCGGCGGCCGTCAGCCTCGGCGACACCAGTGCCCACGTGGCGCCGCACCGCCAGCCTGCGAAGCATTTTCCGGTAGGGCCGCGGCTCTGGCGACAGCTCCCACGCCCGAAGAGCCAGGAGGGAAAGCCGTGCCTCGTTGGAAAGCTCTTTGGCAGCCGCTCGCGTGGCCCCACAGCCCGCGGGGCTGCGGGCTTTCCGGCGGCCGTCAGCCTCGGCGACACCAGTGCCCACGTGGCGCCGCCGCGCCAGCCTGCGAAGCATTTTCCGGTAGGGCCGCGGCTCTGGCGACAGCTCCCACGCCCGAAGAGCCAGGACGGAAAGCCGTGTCTCGTTGGAAAGCTCTTTGGCAACCGCTCGCGTGGCCCCACAGCCCGTGGGGCTGCGGGCTTTCCGGCGGCCGTCAGCCTCGGCGACACCTGCGACCACGTGGCGCCGCCGCGCCAGCCTGCGAAGCATTTTCCGGTAGGGCCGCATCTCTGGCGGCAGCTCCCACGCCCGAAGAGCCAGGAGGGAAAGCCGTGCCTCGTTGGAAAGCTCTTTGGCAGCCGCTCGCGTGGCCCCACAGCCCGTGGGGCTGCGGGCCTTCCGTCAGCCGTCAGCCTCGGCGCCACAGGCGCCCACGTGGCGCCGCCGTGTTAGCCTGCGAAGCATTTTCCGGTAGGGCCGCGTCTCTGGCGACAGCTCCCACGCCCGAAGAGCCAGGAGGGAAAGCCATGCCTCGTTGGAAAGCTCTTTGGCAGCCGCTCGCGTGGCCCCACAGTCCGTGGGGCTGCGGGCTTTCCGGCAGCCGTCAGCCTCGGCGCCACCAGTGCCCACGTGGCGCCGCACCGCCAGCCTGCGAAGCATTTTCCGGTAGGGCCGCGGCTCTGGCGACAGCTCCCACGCCCGAAGAGCCAGGAGGGAAAGCCGTGCCTCGTTGGAAAGCTCTTTGGCAGCCGCTCGCGTGGCCCCACAGCCCGTGGGGCTGCGGGCTTTCCGGCGGCCGTCAGCCTCGGCGCCACCGGCCCCCACGTGGCGCCGCCACGCCAGCCTGCGAAGCATTTTCCGGTAGGGCCGCGGCTGTGGCGACAGCTCCCACGCCCGAAGAGCCAGGAGGGAAAGCCGTGCCTCGTTGGAAACCTCTTTGGCAGCCGCTCGCGTGGCCCCACAGCCCGTGGGGCTGCGGGCTTTCCGGCGGCCGTCAGCCTCGGCGACACCGGCGCCCACGTGGCGCCGCCGTGCCAGCCTGCGAAGCATTTTCCGGTAGGGCCGCGGCTCTGGCGACAGCTCCCACGCCCGAAGAGCCAGGAGGGAAAGCCGTGCCTCATTGGAAAGCTCTTTGGCAGCCGCTCGCATGGCCCCACAGCCCGTGGGGCTGCGGGCTTTTCGGCGGCCGTCAGCCTCGGCGCCACCGGCGCCCATGTGGCGCCGCCGCGCCAGCCTGCGAAGCATTTTCCGGTAGGGCCGCGGCTCTGGCGACAGCTCCCACGCCCGAAGAGCCAGGAGGGAAAGCCGTGCCTCGTTGGAAAGCTCTTTGGCAGCCGCTCGCGTGGCCCCACAGCCCGTGGGGCTGCGGGCTTTCCGGCGGCCGTCAGCCTCGGCGACACCAGCGCCCACGTGGCGCCGCCGCGCCAGCCTGCGAAGCATTTTCCGGTAGGGCCGCGGCTCTGGCGACAGCTCCCACGCCCGAAGAGCCAGGAGGGAAAGCCGTGCCTCGTTGGAAAGCTCTTTGGCAGCCGCTCGCGTGGCCCCACAGCCCGTGGGGCTGCGGGCTTTCCGGCGGCCGTCAGCCTCGGCGACACCAGTGCCCACGTGGCGCCGCACCGCCAGCCTGCGAAGCATTTTCCGGTAGGGCCGCGGCTCTGGCGACAGCTCCCACGCCTGAAGAGCCAGGAGGGAAAGCCGTGCCTCGTTGGAAAGCTCTTTGGCAGCCGCTCGCGTGGCCCCACAGCCCGTCGGGCTGCGGGCTTTCCGGCGGCCGTCAGCCTCGGCGACACCTGCGACCACGTGGCGCCGCCGTGACAGCCTGCGAAGCATTTTCCGGTAGGGCCGCGTCTCTGGCGACAGCTCCCACGCCCGAAGAGCCAGGAGGGAAAGCCGTGCCTCGTTGGAAAGCTCTTTGGCAGCCGCTCGCATGGCCCCATAGCCCGTGGGGCTGCGGGCTTTCCGGCGGCCATCAGCCTCGGCGACACCAGGGCACACGTGGCGCCGCCGTGCCAGCCTGCGAAGCATTTTCCGGTAGGACCGCGGCTCTGGCGACAGCTCCCACGCCCGAAGAGCCAGGACGGAAAGCCGTGCCTCGTTGGAAAGCTCTTTGGCAACCGCTCGCGTGGCCCCACAGCCCGTGGGGCTGCGGGCTTTCCGGCGGCCGTCAGCCTCGGCGACACCTGCGACCACGTGGCGCCGCCGCGCCAGCCTGCGAAGCATTTTCCGGTAGGGCCGCATCTCTGGCGACAGCTCCCACGCCCGAAGAGCCAGGAGGGAAAGCCGTGCCTCGTTGGAAAGCTCTTTGGCAGCCGCTCGCGTGGCCCCACAGCCCGTGGGGCTGCGGGCTTTCCGTCAGCCGTCAGCCTCGGCGCCACCGGCGCCCACGTGGCGCCGCCGCGCCAGCCTGCGAAGCATTTTCCGGTAGGGCCGCGGCTCTGGCGACAGCTCCCACGCCCGAAGAGCCAGGAGGGAAAGCCGTGCCTCGTTGGAAAGCTCTTTGGCAGCCGCTCGCGTGGCCCCACAGCCCGTGGGGCTGCGGGCTTTCCGGCGGCCGTCAGCCTCGGCGACACCAGTGCCCACGTGGCGCCGCCGCGCCAGCCTGCGAAGCATTTTCCGGTAGGGCCGCGGCTCTGGCGACAGCTCCCACGCCCGAAGAGCCAGGAGGGAAAGCCGTGCCTCGTTGGAAAGCTCTTTGGCAGCCGCTCGCGTGGCCCCACAGCCCGTGGGGCTGCGGGCTTTCCGGCGGCCGTCAGCCTCGGCGCCACCGGCCCCCACGTGGCGCCGCCGCGCCAGCCTGCGAAGCATTTTCCGGTAGGGCCGCGGCTGTGGCGACAGCTCCCACGCCCGAAGAGCCAGGAGGGAAAGCCGTGCCTCGTTGGAAACCTCTTTGGCAGCCGCTCGCGTGGCCCCACAGCCCGTGGGGCTGCGGGCCTTCCGTCAGCCGTCAGCCTCGGCGCCACCGGCGCCCACGTGGCGCCGCCGCGCCAGCCTGCGAAGCATTTTCCGGTAGGGCCGCGGCTCTGGCGACAGCTCCCACGCCCGAAGAGCCAGGAGGGAAAGCCGTGCCTCGTTGGAAAGCTCTTTGGCAGCCGCTCGCATGGCCCCATAGCCCGTGGGGCTGCGGGCTTTCCGGCGGCCATCAGCCTCGGCGACACCAGGGCACACGTGGCGCCGCCGCACCAGCCTGCGAAGCATTTTCCGGTAGGACCGCGGTTCTGGCGACAGCTCCCACGCCCGAAGAGCCAGGACGGAAAGCCGTGCCTCGTTGGAAAGCTCTTTGGCAACCGCTCGCGTGGCCCCACAGCCCGTGGGGCTGCGGGCTTTCCGGCGGCCGTCAGCCTCGGCGACACCTGCGACCACGTGGCGCCGCCGCGCCAGCCTGCGAAGCATTTTCCGGTAGGGCCGCGTCTCTGGCGACAGCTCCCACGCCCGAAGAGCCAGGAGGGAAAGCCGTGCCTCGTTGGAAAGCTCTTTGGCAGCCGCTCGCGTGGCCCCACAGCCCGTGGGGCTGCGGGCCTTCCGTCAGCCGTCAGCCTCGGCGCCACCGGCGCCCACGTGGCGCCGCCGCGCCAGCCTGCGAAGCATTTTCCGGTAGGGCCGCGTCTCTGGCGACAGCTCCCACGCCCGAAGAGCCAGGAGGGAAAGCCGTGCCTCGTTGGAAAGCTCTTTGGCAGCCGCTCGCGTGGCCCCACAGCCCGTGGGGCTGCGGGCTTTCCGGCGGCCGTCAGCCTCGGCGACACCAGTGCCCACGTGGCGCTGCACCACCAGCCTGCGAAGCATTTTCCGGTAGGGCCGCGGCTCTGGCGACAGCTCCCACGCCCGAAGAGCCAGGAGGGAAAGCCGTGCCTCCTTGGAAAGCTCTTTGGCAGCCGCTCGCGTGGCCCCACAGCCCGTGGGGCTGCGGGCTTTCCGGCGGCCGTCAGCCTCGGCGACACCGGCGCCCACGTGGCGCCGCCGCGCCAGCCTGCGAAGCATTTTCCGGTAGGGCCGCGGCTCTGGCGACAGCTCCCACGCCCGAAGAGCCAGGAGGGAAAGCCGTGCCTCATTGGAAAGCTCTTTGGCAGCCGCTCGCATGGCCCCACAGCCCGTGGGGCTGCGGGCTTTCCGGCGGCCGTCAGCCTCGGCGCCACCGGCGCCCATGTGGCGCCGCCGCGCCAGCCTGCGAAGCATTTTCCGGTAGGGCCGCGGCTCTGGCGACAGCTCCCACGCCCGAAGAGCCAGGAGGGAAAGCCGTGCCTCGTTGGAAAGCTCTTTGGCAGCCGCTCGCGTGGCCCCACAGCCCGTGGGGCTGCGGGCTTTCCGGCGGCCGTCAGCCTCGGCGACACCGGCGCCCACGTGGCGCCGCCGCGCCAGCCTGCGAAGCATTTTCCGGTAGGGCCGCGGCTCTGGCGACAGCTCCCACGCCCGAAGAGCCAGGAGGGAAAGCCGTGCCTCATTGGAAAGCTCTTTGGCAGCCGCTCGCATGGCCCCACAGCCCGTGGGGCTGCGGGCTTTCCGGCGGCCGTCAGCCTCGGCGCCACCGGCGCCCATGTGGCGCCGCCGCGCCAGCCTGCGAAGCATTTTCCGGTAGGGCCGCGGCTCTGGCGACAGCTCCCACGCCCGAAGAGCCAGGAGGGAAAGCCGTGCCTCGTTGGAAAGCTCTTTGGCAGCCGCTCGCGTGGCCCCACAGCCCGTGGGGCTGCGGGCTTTCCGGCGGCCGTCAGCCTCGGCGACACCAGTGCCCACGTGGCGCCGCCGCGCCAGCCTGCGAAGCATTTTCCGGTAGGGCCGCGGCTCTGGCGACAGCTCCCACGCCCGAAGAGCCAGGAGGGAAAGCCGTGCCTCGTTGGAAAGCTCTTTGGCAGCCGCTCGCGTGGCCCCACAGCCCGTGGGGCTGCGGGCTTTCCGGCGGCCGTCAGCCTCGGCGACACCAGTGCCCACGTGGCGCCGCCGCGCCAGCCTGCGAAGCATTTTCCGGTAGGGCCGCGTCTCTGGCGACAGCTCCCACGCCTGAAGAGCCAGGAGGGAAAGCCGTGCCTCGTTGGAAAGCTCTTTGGCAGCCGCTCGCGTGGCCCCACAGCCCGTGGGGCTGCGGGCTTTCCGGCGGCCGTCAGCCTCGGCGACACCTGCGACCACGTGGCGCCGCCGTGCCAGCCTGCGAAGCATTTTCCGGTAGGGCCGCGTCTCTGGCGACAGCTCCCACGCCCGAAGAGCCAGGAGGGAAAGCCGTGCCTCGTTGGAAAGCTCTTTGGCAGCCGCTCGCATGGCCCCATAGCCCGTGGGGCTGCGGGCTTTCCGGCGGCCATCAGCCTCGGCGACACCAGGGCACAGGTGGCGCCGCCGTGCCAGCCTGCGAAGCATTTTCCGGTAGGACCGCGGCTCTGGCGACAGCTCCCACGCCCGAAGAGCCAGGACGGAAAGCCGTGCCTCGTTGGAAAGCTCTTTGGCAACCACTCGCGTGGCCCCACAGCCCGTGGGGCTGCGGGCTTTCCGGCGGCCGTCAGCCTCGGCGACACCTGCGACCACGTGGCGCCGCCGCGCCAGCCTGCGAAGCATTTTCCGGTAGGGCCGCGTCTCTGGCGACAGCTCCCACGCCCGAAGAGCCAGGAGGGAAAGCCGTGCCTCGTTGGAAAGCTCTTTGGCAGCCGCTCGCGTGGCCCCACAGCCCGTGGGGCTGCGGGCTTTCCGGCGGCCGTCAGCCTCGGCGACACCAGTGCCCACGTGGCGCCGCACCGCCAGCCTGCGAAGCATTTTCCGGTAGGGCCGCGGCTCTGGCGACAGCTCCCACGCCCGAAGAGCCAGGAGGGAAAGCCGTGCCTCGTTGGAAAGCTCTTTGGCAGCCGCTCGCGTGGCCCCACAGCCCGTGGGGCTGCGGGCTTTCCGGCGGCCGTCAGCCTCGGCGCCACCGGCGCCCACGTGGCGCCGCCGCGCCAGCCTGCGAAGCATTTTCCGGTAGGGCCGCGGCTCTGGCGACAGCTCCCACGCCCGAAGAGCCAGGAGGGAAAGCCGTGCCTCGTTGGAAAGCTCTTTGGCAGCCGCTCGCGTGGCCCCACAGCCCGTGGGGCTGCGGGCTTTCCGGCTGCCGTCAGCCTCGGCGACACCGGCCCCCACGTGGCGCCGCCGCGCCAGCCTGCGAAGCATTTTCCGGTAGGGCCGCGGCTCTGGCGACAGCTCCCACGCCCGAAGAGCCAGGAGGGAAAGCCGTGCCTCGTTGGAAACCTCTTTGGCAGCCGCTCGCGTGGCCCCACAGCCCGTGGGGCTGCGGGCTTTCCGGCGGCCGTCAGCCTCGGCGACACCAGTGCCCATGTGGCGCCGCCGCGCCAGCCTGCGAAGCATTTTCCGGTAGGGCCGCGTCTCTGGCGACAGCTCCCACGCCTGAAGAGCCAGGAGGGAAAGCCGTGCCTCGTTGGAAAGCTCTTTGGCAGCCGCTCGCGTGGCCCCACAGCCCGTGGGGCTGCGGGCTTTCCGGCGGCCGTCAGCCTCGGCGACACCAGGGCACACGTGGCGCCGCCGTGCCAGCCTGCGAAGCATTTTCCGGTAGGACCGCGGCTCTGGCGACAGCTCCCACGCCCGAAGAGCCAGGATGGAAAGCCGTGCCTCGTTGGAAAGCTCTTTGGCAACCGCTCGCGTGGCCCCACAGCCCGTGGGGCTGCGGGCTTTCCGGCGGCCGTCAGCCTCGGCGACACCTGCGACCACGTGGCGCCGCCGCGCCAGCCTGCGAAGCATTTTCCGGTAGGGCCGCATCTCTGGCGACAGCTCCCACGCCCGAAGAGCCAGGAGGGAAAGCCGTGCCTCGTTGGAAAGCTCTTTGGCAGCCGCTCGCGTGGCCCCACAGCCCGTGGGGCTGCGGGCCTTCCGTCAGCCGTCAGCCTCGGCGCCACCGGCGCCCACGTGGCGCCGCCGCGCCAGCCTGCGAAGCATTTTCCGGTAGGGCCGCGTCTCTGGCGACAACTCCCACGCCCGAAGAGCCAGGAGGGAAAGCCGTGCCTCGTTGGAAAGCTCTTTGGCAGCCGCTCGCGTGGCCCCACAGCCCGTGGGGCTGCGGGCTTTCCGGCGGCCGTCAGCCTCGGCGACACCAGTGCCCACGTGGCGCCGCACCGCCAGCCTGCGAAGCATTTTCCGGTAGGGCCACGTCTCTGGCGACAGCTCCCACGCCCGAAGAGCCAGGAGGGAAAGCCGTGCCTCGTTGGAAAGCTCTTTGGCAGCCGCTCGCGTGGCCCCACAGCCCGTGGGGCTGCGGGCTTTCCGGCGGCCGTCAGCCTCGGCGACACCGGCCCCCACATGGCGCCGCCGCGCCAGCCTGCGAAGCATTTTCCGGTAGGGCCGCGGCTGTGGCGACAGCTCCCACGCCCGAAGAGCCAGGAGGGAAAGCCGTGCCTCGTTGGAAACCTCTTTGGCAGCTGCTCGCGTGGCCCCACAGCCCGTGGGGCTGCGGGCTTTCCGGCGGCCGTCAGCCTCGGCGCCACCGGCGCCCATGTGGCGCCGCCGCGCCAGCCTGCGAAGCATTTTCCGGTAGGGCCGCGGCTGTGGCGACAGCTCCCACGCCCGAAGAGCCAGGAGGGAAAGCCGTGCCTCGTTGGAAAGCTCTTTGGCAGCCGCTCGCATGGCCCCATAGCCCGTGGGGCTGCGGGCTTTCCGGCGGCCATCAGCCTCGGCGACACCAGGGCACACGTGGCGCCGCCGCACCAGCCTGCGAAGCATTTTCCGGTAGGGCCGCGTCTCTGGCGACAGCTCCCACGCCCGAAGAGCCAGGAGGGAAAGCCGTGCCTCGTTGGAAAGCTCTTTGGCAGCCGCTCGCGTGGCCCCACAGCCCGTGGGGCTGCGGGCCTTCCGTCAGCCGTCAGCCTCGGCGCCACCGGCGCCCACGTGGCGCCGCCGTGCCAGCCTGCGAAGCATTTTCCGGTAGGGCCGCGTCTCTGGCGACAGCTCCCACGCCCGAAGAGCCAGGAGGGAAAGCCGTGCCTCGTTGGAAAGCTCTTTGGCAGCCGCTCGCATGGCCCCATAGCCCGTGGGGCTGCGGGCTTTCCGGCGGCCGTCAGCCTCGGCGACACCGGCCCCCACGTGGCGCCGCGGCGCCAGCCTGCGAAGCATTTTCCGGTAGGGCCGCGGCTCTGGCGACAGCTCCCACGCCCGAAGAGCCAGGACGGAAAGCCGTGCCTCGTTGGAAAGCTCTTTGGCAACCGCTCGCGTGGCCCCACAGCCCGTGGGGCTGCGGGCTTTCCGGTGGCCGTCAGCCTCGGCAACACCAGTGCCCACGTGGCGCCGCCGCGCCAGCCTGCGAAGCATTTTCCGGTAGGGCCGCATCTCTGGCGACAGCTCCCACGCCCGAAGAGCCAGGAGGGAAAGCCGTGCCTCGTTGGAAAGCTCTTTGGCAGCCGCTCGCGTGGCCCCACAGCCCGTGGGGCTGCGGGCCTTCCGTCAGCCGTCAGCCTCGGCGCCACCGGCGCCCACGTGGCGCCGCCGCGCCAGCCTGCGAAGCATTTTCCGGTAGGGCCGCGTCTCTGGCGACAGCTCCCACGCCCGAAGAGCCAGGAGGGAAAGCCGTGCCTCGTTGGAAAGCTCTTTGGCAGCCGCTCACGTGGCCCCACAGCCCGTGGGGCTGCGGGCTTTCCGGCGGCCGTCAGCCTCGGCGACACCTGCGACCACGTGGCGCCGCCGCGCCAGCCTGCGAAGCATTTTCCGGTAGGGCCGCATCTCTGGCGACAGCTCCCACGCCCGAAGAGCCAGGAGGGAAAGCCGTGCCTCGTTGGAAAGCTCTTTGGCAGCCGCTCGCGTGGCCCCACAGCCCGTGGGGCTGCGGGCCTTCCGTCAGCCGTCAGCCTCGGCGCCACCGGCGCCCACGTGGCGCCGCCGCGCCAGCCTGCGAAGCATTTTCCGGTAGGGCCGCGTCTCTGGCGACAGCTCCCACGCCCGAAGAGCCAGGAGGGAAAGCCGTGCCTCGTTGGAAAGCTCTTTGGCAGCCGCTCGCGTGGCCCCACAGCCCGTGGGGCTGCGGGCTTTCCGGCGGCCGTCAGCCTCGGCGACACCAGTGCCCACGTGGCGCCGCACCGCCAGCCTGCGAAGCATTTTCCGGTAGGGCCGTGGCTGTGGCGACAGCTCCCACGCCCGAAGAGCCAGGAGGGAAAGCCGTGCCTCGTTGGAAAGCTCTTTGGCAGCCGCTCGCGTGGCCCCACAGCCCGTGGGGCTGCGGGCTTTCCGGCGGCCGTCAGCCTCGGCGACACCGGCCCCCACGTGGCGCCGCCGCGCCAGCCTGCGAAGCATTTTCCGGTAGGGCCGCGGCTGTGGCGACAGCTCCCACGCCCGAAGAGCCAGGACGGAAAGCCGTGCCTCGTTGGAAAGCTCTTTGGCAGCCGCTCGCGTGGCCCCACAGCCCGTGGGGCTGCGGGCTTTCCGGCGGCCGTCAGCCTCGGCGACACCAGTGCCCACGTGGCGCCGCCGCGCCAGCCTGCGAAGCATTTTCCGGTAGGGCCGCGGCTCTGGCGACAGCTCCCACGCCCGAAGAGCCAGGAGGGAAAGCCGTGCCTCATTGGAAAGCTCTTTGGCAGCCGCTCGCATGGCCCCACAGCCCGTGGGGCTGCGGGCTTTCCGGCAGCCGTCAGCCTCGGCGCCACCGGCGCCCATGTGGCGCCGCCGCGCCAGCCTGCGAAGCATTTTCCGGTAGGGCCGCGGCTGTGGCGACAGCTCCCACGCCCGAAGAGCCAGGACGGAAAGCCGTGCCTCGTTGGAAAGCTCTTTGGCAGCCGCTCGCGTGGCCCCACAGCCCGTGGGGCTGCGGGCTTTCCGGCGGCCGTCAGCCTCGGCGACACCGGCCCCCACGTGGCGCCGCCGCGCCAGCCTGCGAAGCATTTTCCGGTAGGGCCGCGGCTCTGGCGACAGCTCCCACGCCCGAAGAGCCAGGAGGGAAAGCCGTGCCTCATTGGAAAGCTCTTTGGCAGCCGCTCGCATGGCCCCACAGCCCGTGGGGCTGCGGGCTTTCCGGCGGCCGTCAGCCTCGGCGCCACCGGCGCCCATGTGGCGCCGCCGCGCCAGCCTGCGAAGCATTTTCCGGTAGGGCCGCGGCTCTGGCGACAGCTCCCACGCCCGAAGAGCCAGGAGGGAAAGCCGTGCCTCGTTGGAAAGCTCTTTGGCAGCCGCTCGCGTGGCCCCACAGCCCGTGGGGCTGCGGGCTTTCCGGCGGCCGTCAGCCTCGGCGACACCAGTGCCCACGTGGCGCCGCACCGCCAGCCTGCGAAGCATTTTCCGGTAGGGCCGCGTCTCTGGCGACAGCTCCCACGCCCGAAGAGCCAGGAGGGAAAGCCGTGCCTCGTTGGAAAGCTCTTTGGCAGCCGCTCGCGTGGCCCCACAGCCCGCGGGGCTGCGGGTTTTCCGGCGGCCGTCAGCCTCGGCGACACCAGTGCCCACGTGGCGCCGCCGCGCCAGCCTGCGAAGCATTTTCCGGTAGGACCGCGGCTCTGGCGACAGCTCCCACGCCCGAAGAGCCAGGACGGAAAGCCGTGCCTCGTTGGAAAGCTCTTTGGCAACCGCTCGCGTGGCCCCACAGCCCGTGGGGCTGCGGGCTTTCCGGCGGCCGTCAGCCTCGGCGACACCTGCGACCACGTGGCGCCGCCGCGCCAGCCTGCGAAGCATTTTCCGGTAGGGCCGCATCTCTGGCGACAGCTCCCACGCCCGAAGAGCCAGGAGGGAAAGCCGTGCCTCGTTGGAAAGCTCTTTGGCAGCCGCTCGCGTGGCCCCACAGCCCGTGGGGCTGCGGGCCTTCCGTCAGCCGTCAGCCTCGGCGCCACAGGCGCCCACGTGGCGCCGCCGCGTCAGCCTGCGAAGCATTTTCCGGTAGGGCCGCGTCTCTGGCGACAGCTCCCACGCCCGAAGAGCCAGGAGGGAAAGCCGTGCCTCGTTGGAAAGCTCTTTGGCAGCCGCTCGCGTGGCCCCACAGCCCGTGGTGCTGCGGGCTTTCCGGCAGCCGTCAGCCTCGGCGACACCAGTGCCCACGTGGCGCCGCACCGCCAGCCTGCGAAGCATTTTCCGGTAGGGCCGCGGCTCTGGCGACAGCTCCCACGCCTGAAGAGCCAGGAGGGAAAGCCGTGCCTCGTTGGAAAGCTCTTTGGCAGCCGCTCGCGTGGCCCCACAGCCCGTGGGGCTGCGGGCTTTCCGGCGGCCGTCAGCCTCGGCGACACCGGCCCCCACGTGGCGCCGCCGCGCCAGCCTGCGAAGCATTTTCCGGTAGGGCCGCGGCTGTGGCGACAGCTCCCACGCCCGAAGAGCCAGGAGGGAAAGCCGTGCCTCGTTGGAAAGCTCTTTGGCAGCCGCTCGCGTGGCCCCACAGCCCGTGGGGCTGCGGGCTTTCCGGCGGCCGTCAGCCTCGGCGACACCGGCGCCCACGTGGCGCCGCCGTGCCAGCCTGCGAAGCATTTTCCGGTAGGGCCGCGGCTCTGGCGACAGCTCCCACGCCCGAAGAGCCAGGAGGGAAAGCCGTGCCTCATTGGAAAGCTCTTTGGCAGCCGCTCGCATGGCCCCACAGCCCGTGGGGCTGCGGGCTTTCCGGCGGCCGTCAGCCTCGGCGCCACCGGCGCCCATGTGGCGCCGCCGCGCCAGCCTGCGAAGCATTTTCCGGTAGGGCCGCGGCTCTGGCGACAGCTCCCACGCCCGAAGAGCCAGGAGGGAAAGCCGTGCCTCGTTGGAAAGCTCTTTGGCAGCCGCTCGCGTGGCCCCACAGCCCGTGGGGCTGCGGGCTTTCCGGCGGCCGTCAGCCTCGGCGACACCGGCCCCCACGTGGCGCCGCCGCGCCAGCCTGCGAAGCATTTTCCGGTAGGGCCGCGGCTCTGGCGACAGCTCCCACGCCCGAAGAGCCAGGAGGGAAAGCCGTGCCTCGTTGGAAAGCTCTTTGGCAGCCGCTCGCGTGGCCCCACAGCCCGTGGGGCTGCGGGCTTTCCGGCGGCCGTCAGCCTCGGCGACACGAGTGCCCACGTGGCGCCGCCGCGCCAGCCTGCGAAGCATTTTCCGGTAGGGCCGCGTCTCTGGCGACAGCTCCCACGCCCGAAGAGCCAGGAGGGAAAGCCGTGCCTCGTTGGAAAGCTCTTTGGCAGCCGCTCGCGTGGCCCCACAGCCCGTGGGGCTGCGGGCTTTCCGGCGGCCGTCAGCCTCGGCGACACCTGCGACCACGTGGCGCCGCCGTGCCAGCCTGCGAAGCATTTTCCGGTAGGGCCGCGTCTCTGGCGACAGCTCCCACGCCCGAAGAGCCAGGAGGGAAAGCCGTGCCTCGTTGGAAAGCTCTTTGGCAGCCGCTCGCATGGCCCCATAGCCCGTGGGGCTGCGGGCTTTCCGGCGGCCATCAGCCTCGGCGACACCAGGGCACACGTGGCGCCGCCGTGCCAGCCTGCGAAGCATTTTCCGGTAGGACCGCGGCTCTGGCGACAGCTCCCACGCCCGAAGAGCCAGGACGGAAAGCCGTGCCTCGTTGGAAAGCTCTTTGGCAACCGCTCGCGTGGCCCCACAGCCCGTGGGGCTGCGGGCTTTCCGGCGGCCGTCAGCCTCGGCGACACCTGCGACCACGTGGCGCCGCCGCGCCAGCCTGCGAAGCATTTTCCGGTAGGGCCGCATCTCTGGCGACAGCTCCCACGCCCGAAGAGCCAGGAGGGAAAGCCGTGCCTCGTTGGAAAGCTCTTTGGCAGCCGCTCGCGTGGCCCCACAGCCCGTGGGGCTGCGGGCTTTCCGTCAGCCGTCAGCCTCGGCGCCACCGGCGCCCACGTGGCGCCGCCGCGCCAGCCTGCGAAGCATTTTCCGGTAGGGCCGCGTCTCTGGCGACAGCTCCCACGCCCGAAGAGCCAGGAGGGAAAGCCGTGCCTCGTTGGAAAGCTCTTTGGCAGCCGCTCGCGTGGCCCCACAGCCCGTGGGGCTGCGGGCTTTCCGGCGGCCGTCAGCCTCGGCGACACCAGTGCCCACGTGGCGCCGCCGCGCCAGCCTGCGAAGCATTTTCCGGTAGGGCCGCGGCTCTGGCGACAGCTCCCACGCCCGAAGAGCCAGGAGGGAAAGCCGTGCCTCGTTGGAAAGCTCTTTGGCAGCCGCTCGCGTGGCCCCACAGCCCGTGGGGCTGCGGGCTTTCCGGCGGCCGTCAGCCTCGGCGCCACCGGCCCCCACGTGGCGCCGCCGCGCCAGCCTGCGAAGCATTTTCCGGTAGGGCCGCGGCTGTGGCGACAGCTCCCACGCCCGAAGAGCCAGGAGGGAAAGCCGTGCCTCGTTGGAAACCTCTTTGGCAGCCGCTCGCGTGGCCCCACAGCCCGTGGGGCTGCGGGCTTTCCGGCGGCCGTCAGCCTCGGCGCCAGCGGCGCCCATGTGGCGCCGCCGCGCCAGCCTGCGAAGCATTTTCCGGTAGGGCCGCGGCTGTGGCGACAGCTCCCACGCCCGAAGAGCCAGGAGGGAAAGCCGTGCCTCGTTGGAAAGCTCTTTGGCAGCCGCTCGCATGGCCCCATAGCCCGTGGGGCTGCGGGCTTTCCGGCGGCCATCAGCCTCGGCGACACCAGGGCACACGTGGCGCCGCCGCACCAGCCTGCGAAGCATTTTCCGGTAGGACCGCGGCTCTGGCGACAGCTCCCACGCCCGAAGAGCCAGGACGGAAAGCCGTGCCTCGTTGGAAAGCTCTTTGGCAACCGCTCGCGTGGCCCCACAGCCCGTGGGGCTGCGGGCTTTCCGGCGGCCGTCAGCCTCGGCGACACCTGCGACCACGTGGCGCCGCCGCGCCAGCCTGCGAAGCATTTTCCGGTAGGGCCGCGTCTCTGGCGACAGCTCCCACGCCCGAAGAGCCAGGAGGGAAAGCCGTGCCTCGTTGGAAAGCTCTTTGGCAGCCGCTCGCGTGGCCCCACAGCCCGTGGGGCTGCGGGCCTTCCGTCAGCCGTCAGCCTCGGCGCCACCGGCGCCCACGTGGCGCCGCCGCGCCAGCCTGCGAAGCATTTTCCGGTAGGGCCGCGGCTCTGGCGACAGCTCCCACGCCCGAAGAGCCAGGAGGGAAAGCCGTGCCTCGTTGGAAAGCTCTTTGGCAGCCGCTCGCGTGGCCCCACAGCCCGTGGGGCTGCGGGCTTTCCGGCGGCCGTGAGCCTCGGCGACACCAGTGCCCACGTGGCGCCGCACCGCCAGCCTGCGAAGCATTTTCCGGTAGGGCCGCGGCTCTGTCGACAGCTCCCACGCCCGAAGAGCCAGGAGGGAAAGCCGTGCCTCGTTGGAAAGCTCTTTGGCAGCCGCTCGCGTGGCCCCACAGCCCGTGGGGCTGCGGGCTTTCCGGCGGCCGTCAGCCTCGGCGCCACCGGCGCCCACGTGGCGCCGCCGCGCCAGCCTGCGAAGCATTTTCCGGTAGGGCCGCGTCTCTGGCGACAGCTCCCACGCCCGAAGAGCCAGGAGGGAAAGCCGTGCCTCGTTGGAAAGCTCTTTGGCAGCCGCTCGCGTGGCCCCACAGCCCGTGGGGCTGCGGGCTTTCCGGCGGCCGTCAGCCTCGGCGACACCGGCCCCCACGTGGCGCCGCCGCGCCAGCCTGCGAAGCATTTTCCGGTAGGGCCGCGGCTCTGGCGACAGCTCCCACGCCCGAAGAGCCAGGAGGGAAAGCCGTGCCTCGTTGGAAACCTCTTTGGCAGCCGCTCGCGTGGCCCCACAGCCCGTGGGGCTGCGGGCTTTCCGGCGGCCGTCAGCCTCGGCGACACCTGCGACCACGTGGCGCCGCCGTGCCAGCCTGCGAAGCATTTTCCGGTAGGGCCGCGTCTCTGGCGACAGCTCCCACGCCCGAAGAGCCAGGAGGGAAAGCCGTGCCTCGTTGGAAAGCTCTTTGGCAGCCGCTCGCATGGCCCCATAGCCCGTGGGGCTGCGGGCTTTCCGGCGGCCATCAGCCTCGGCGACACCAGGGCACACGTGGCGCCGCCGTGCCAGCCTGCGAAGCATTTTCCGGTAGGACCGCGGCTCTGGCGACAGCTCCCACGCCCGAAGAGCCAGGACGGAAAGCCGTGCCTCGTTGGAAAGCTCTTTGGCAACCGCTCGCGTGGCCCCACAGCCCGTGGGGCTGCGGGCTTTCCGGCGGCCGTCAGCCTCGGCGACACCTGCGACCACGTGGCGCCGCCGCCCCAGCCTGCGAAGCATTTTCCGGTAGGGCCGCATCTCTGGCGACAGCTCCCACGCCCGAAGAGCCAGGAGGGAAAGCCGTGCCTCGTTGGAAAGCTCTTTGGCAGCCGCTCGCGTGGCCCCACAGCCCGTGGGGCTGCGGGCCTTCCGTCAGCCGTAAGCCTCGGCGCCACCGGCGCCCACGTGGCGCCGCCGCGCCAGCCTGCGAAGCATTTTCCGGTAGGGCCGCGTCTCTGGCGACAGCTCCCACGCCCGAAGAGCCAGGAGGGAAAGCCGTGCCTCGTTGGAAAGCTCTTTGGCAGCCGCTCGCGTGGCCCCACAGCCCGTGGGGCTGCGGGCTTTCCGGCGGCCGTCAGCCTCGGCGACACCAGTGCCCACGTGGCGCCGCACCGCCAGCCTGCGAAGCATTTTCCGGTAGGGCCGCGTCTCTGGCGACAGCTCCCACGCCCGAAGAGCCAGGAGGGAAAGCCGTGCCTCGTTGGAAACCTCTTTGGCAGCCGCTCGCGTGGCCCCACAGCCCGTGGGGCTGCGGGCTTTCCGGCGGCCGTCAGCCTCGGCGACACCGGCCCCCACATGGCGCCGCCACGCCAGCCTGCGAAGCATTTTCCGGTAGGGCCGCGGCTGTGGCGACAGCTCCCACGCCCGAAGAGCCAGGAGGGAAAGCCGTGCCTCGTTGGAAACCTCTTTGGCAGCCGCTCGCGTGGCCCCACAGCCCGTGGGGCTGCGGGCTTTCCGGCGGCCGTCAGCCTCGGCGCCACCGGCGCCCATGTGGCGCCGCCGCGCCAGCCTGCGAAGCATTTTCCGGTAGGGCCGCGGCTGTGGCGACAGCTCCCACGCCCGAAGAGCCAGGAGGGAAAGCCGTGCCTCGTTGGAAAGCTCTTTGGCAGCCGCTCGCATGGCCCCATAGCCCGTTGGGCTGCGGGCTTTCCGGCGGCCATCAGCCTCGGCGACACCAGGGCACACGTGGCGCCGCCGCACCAGCCTGCGAAGCATTTTCCGGTAGGGCCGCGTCTCTGGCGACAGCTCCCACGCCCGAAGAGCCAGGAGGGAAAGCCGTGCCTCGTTGGAAAGCTCTTTGGCAGCCGCTCGCGTGGCCCCACAGCCCGTGGGGCTGCGGGCCTTCCGTCAGCCGTCAGCCTCGGCGCCACCAGCGCCCACGTGGCGCCGCCGCGCCAGCCTGCGAAGCATTTTCCGGTAGGGCCGCGTCTCTGGCGACAGCTCCCACGCCCGAAGAGCCAGGAGGGAAAGCCGTGCCTCGTTGGAAAGCTCTTTGGCAGCCGCTCGCGTGGCCCCACAGCCCGTGGGGCTGCGGGCTTTCCGGCGGCCGTCAGCCTCGGCGACACCAGTGCCCACGTGGCGCCGCACCGCCAGCCTGCGAAGCATTTTCCGGTAGGGCCGCGTCTCTGGCGACAGCTCCCACGCCCGAAGAGCCAGGAGGGAAAGCCGTGCCTCGTTGGAAAGCTCTTTGGCAGCCGCTCGCGTGGCCCCACAGCCCGTGGGGCTGCGGGCTTTCCGGCGGCCATCAGCCTCGGCGACACCGGCGCCCACGTGGCGCCGCCGCGCCAGCCTGCGAAGCATTTTCCGGTAGGGCCGCGGCTCTGGCGACAGCTCCCACGCCCGAAGAGCCAGGAGGGAAAGCCGTGCCTCATTGGAAAGCTCTTTGGCAGCCGCTCGCATGGCCCCACAGCCCGTGGGGCTGCGGGCTTTCCGGCGGCCGTCAGCCTCGGCGACACCGGCGCCCATGTGGCGCCGCCGCGCCAGCCTGCGAAGCATTTTCCGGTAGGGCCGCGGCTCTGGCGACAGCTCCCACGCCCGAAGAGCCAGGAGGGAAAGCCGTGCCTCGTTGGAAAGCTCTTTGGCAGCCGCTCGCGTGGCCCCACAGCCCGTGGGGCTGCGGGCTTTCCGGCGGCCGTCAGCCTCGGCGACACCAGTGCCCACGTGGCGCCACCGCACCAGCCTGCGAAGCATTTTCCGGTAGGGCCGCGGCTCTGGCGACAGCTCCCACGCCCGAAGAGCCAGGAGGGAAAGCCGTGCCTCGTTGGAAAGCTCTTTGGCAGCCGCTCGCGTGGCCCCACAGCCCGTGGGGCTGCGGGCTTTCCGGCGGCCGTCAGCCTCGGCGACACCAGTGCCCACGTGGCGCCGCCGCGCCAGCCTGCGAAGCATTTTCCGGTAGGGCCGCGTCTCTGGCGACAGCTCCCACGCCTGAAGAGCCAGGAGGGAAAGCCGTGCCTCGTTGGAAAGCTCTTTGGCAGCCGCTCGCGTGGCCCCACAGCCCGTGGGGCTGCGGGCTTTCCGGCGGCCGTCAGCCTCGGCGACACCTGCGACCACGTGGCGCCGCCGTGCCAGCCTGCGAAGCATTTTCCGGTAGGGCCGCGTCTCTGGCGACAGCTCCCACGCCCGAAGAGCCAGGAGGGAAAGCCGTGCCTCGTTGGAAAGCTCTTTGGCAGCCGCTCGCATGGCCCCATAGCCCGTGGGGCTGCGGGCTTTCCGGCGGCCATCAGCCTCGGCGACACCAGGGCACACGTGGCGCCGCCGTGCCAGCCTGCGAAGCATTTTCCGGTAGGGCCGCGGCTCTGGCGACAGCTCCCACGCCCGAAGAGCCAGGACGGAAAGCCGTGCCTCGTTGGAAAGCTCTTTGGCAACCGCTCGCGTGGCCCCACAGCCCGTGGGGCTGCGGGCTTTCATGCGGCCGTCAGCCTCGGCGCCACCTGCGCCCACGTGGCGCCGCCGCGCCAGCCTGCGAAGCATTTTCCGGTAGGGCCGCGTCTCTGGCGACAGCTCCCACGCCCGAAGAGCCAGGAGGGAAAGCCGTGCCTCGTTGGAAAGCTCTTTGGCAGCCGCTCACGTGGCCCCACAGCCCGTGGGGCTGCGGGCCTTCCGTCAGCCGTCAGCCTCGGCGCCACCGGCGCCCACGTGGCGCCGCCGCGCCAGCCTGCGAAGCATTTTCCGGTAGGGCCGCGTCTCTGGCGACAGCTCCCACGCCCGAAGAGCCAGGACGGAAAGCCGTGCCTCGTTGGAAATCCCTTTGGCAGCTGCTCGAGTGGCCCCACAGCCCGTGGGGCTGCGGGCTTTCCGGCGGCCATCAGCCTCGGCGACACCTGCGACCACGTGCCGCCGCCGCGCCAGCCTGCGAAGCATTTTCCGGTAGGGCCGCGGCTCTGGCGACAGCTCCCATGCCCGAAGAGCCAGGAGGGAAAGCCGTGCCTCATTGGAAAGCTCTTTGGCAGCCGCTCGCGTGGCCCCACAGCCCGTGGGGCTGCGGGCTTTCCGGCGGCCGTCAGCCTCGGCGACACCTGCGCCCACGTGGCGCCGCCGCGCCAGCCTGCGAAGCATTTTCCAGTAGGGCAGCGTCTCTGGCGACAGCTCCCACGCCCGAAGAGCCAGGAGGGAAAGCCGTGCCTCGTTGGAAATCTCTTTGGCAGCCGCTCGCGTGGCCCCACAGCCCGTGGGGCTGCGGGCCTTCCGGCAGCCGTCAGCCTCGGCGACACCGGCGCCCACGTGGCGCCGCCGCGCCAGCCTGCGAAGCATTTTCCGGTAGGGCCGCGTCTCTGGCGACAGCTCCCACGCCCGAAGAGCCAGGAGGGAAAGCCGTGCCTCGTTGGAAATCTCTTTGGCAGCCGCTCGAGTGGCCCCACAGCCCGTGGGGCTGCGGGCTTTCCGGTGGCCATCAGCCTCGGCGACACCTGCGCCCACGTGGCGCCGCCGCGCCAGCCTGCGAAGCATTTTCCGGTAGGGCCGCGTCTCTGGCGACAGCTCCCACGCCCGAAGAGCCAGGAGGGAAAGCCGTGCCTCGTTGGAAAGCTCTTTGGCAGCCGCTCGCGTGGCCCCACAGCCCGTGGGGCTGCGGGCCTTCCGGCAGCCGTCAGCCTCGGCGCCACCGGCGCCCACGTGGCGCCGCCGCGCCAGCCTGCGAAGCATTTTCCGGTAGGGCCGCGTCTCTGGCGACAGCTCCCACGCCCAAAGAGCCAGAAGGGAAAGCCGTGCCTCATTGGAAAGCTCTTTGGCAGCCGCTCGCGTGGCCCCACAGCCCGTGGGGCTGCGGGCTTTCCGGCGGCCGTCAGCCTCGGCGCCACCGGCGCCCACGTGGCGCCGCCGCGCCAGCCTGCGAAGCATTTTCCGGTAGGGCCGCGGCTCTGGCGACAGCTCCCACGCCCGAAGAGCCAGGAGGGAAAGCCGTGCCTCCTTGGAAAGCTCTTTGGCAGCCGCTCGTGTGGCCCCACAGCCCGTGGGGCTGCGGGCTTTTCGGCGGCCGTCAGCCTCGGCGGCACCAGTGCCCACGTGGCGCCGCCGCGCCAGCCTGCGAAGCATTTTCCGGTAGGGCTGCGGCTCTGGCGACAGCTCCCACGCCCGAAGAGCCAGGACGGAAAGCCGTGCCTCGTTGGAAAGCTCTTTGGCAGCCGCTCGCGTGGCCCCACAGCCCGTGGGGCTGCGGGCTTTCCGGCGGCCGTCAGCCTCGGCTCCACCTGCGCCCACGTGGCGCCACCGCACCAGCCTGCGAAGCATTTTCCGGTAGGGCCGCGTCTCTGGCGACAGCTCCCACGCCCGAAGAGCCAGGAGGGAAAGCCGTGCCTCGTTGGAAAGCTCTTTGGCAGCCGCTCGCGTGGCCCCACAGCCCGTGGGGCTGCGGGCTTTCCGGCGGCCGTCAGCCTCGGCGCCACCGGCGCCCACGTGGCGCCGCCGCGCCAGCCTGCGAAGCATTTTCCGGTAGGGCCGCGTCTCTGGCGACAGCTCCCACGCCCGAAGAGCCAGGAGGGAAAGCCGTGCCTCGTTGGAAACCTCTTTGGCAGCCGCTCGCGTGGCCCCACAGCGCGTGGGGCTGCGGGCTTTCCGGCGGCCGTCAGCCTCGGCGACACCGGCGCCCACGTGGCGCCGCCGCGCCAGCCTGCGAAGCATTTTCCGGTAGGGCCGTGGCTCTGGCGACAGCTCCCACGCCCGAAGAGCCAGGAGGGAAAGCCGTGCCTCGTTGGAAAGCTCTTTGGCAGCCGCTCGCGTGGCCCCACAGCGCGTGGGGCTGCGGGCTTTCCGGCGGCCGTCAGCCTCGGCGACACCAGTGCCTACGTGGCGCCGCCACGCCAGCCTGCGAAGCATTTTCCGGCAGGGCCGCGGCTGTGGCGACAGCTCCCACGCCCGAAGAGCCAGGAGGGAAAGCCGTGCCTCGTTGGAAAGCTCTTTGGCAGCCGCTCGCGTGGCACCACAGCCCGTATGGCTGCGGGCTTTCTGGCGGCCGTCAGCCTCGGCGACACCTCCGACCACGTGGCGCCGCCGCGCCAGCCTGCGAAGCATTTTCCGGTAGGGCCGCGGCTCTGGCGACAGCTCCCACGCCCGAAGAGCCAGGAGGGAAAGCCGTGCCTCGTTGGAAAGCTCTTTGGCAGCCGCTCGCGTGGCCCCACAGCCCGTGGGGCTGCGGGCTTTCCGGCGGCCGTCAGCCTCGGCGACACCTGCGCCCACGTTGCGCCGCCGCGCCAGCCTGCGAAGCATTTTCCGGTAGGGCCGCGGCTCTGGCGACAGCTCCCACGCCCGAAGAGCCAGGAGGGAAAGCCGTGCCTCGTTGGAAAGCTCTTTGGCAGCCGCTCGCGTGGCCCCACAGCCCGTGGGGCTGCGGGCCTTCCGGCAGCCGTCAGCCTCGGCGCCACCGGCGCCCACGTGGCGCCGCCGTGCCAGCCTGCGAAGCATTTTCCGGTAGGGCCGCGTCTCTGGCGACAGCTCCCACGCCCGAAGAGCCAGGAGGGAAAGCCGTGCCTCGTTGGAAATCTCTTTGGCAGCTGCTTGAGTGGCCCCACAGCCCGTGGGGCTGCGGGCTTTCCGGCGGCCATCAGCCTCGGCGACACCTGCGCCCACGTGGCGCCGCCGCACCAGCCTGCGAAGCATTTTCCGGTAGGGCCGCGTCTCTGGCGACAGCTCCCACGCCCGAAGAGCCAGGAGGGAAAGCCGTGCCTCCTTGGAAAGCTCTTTGGCAGCCGCTCGTGTGGCCCCACAGCCCGTGGGGCTGCGGGCTTTTCGGCGGCCGTCAGCCTCGGCGGCACCAGTGCCCACGTGGCGCCGCCGCGCCAGCCTGCGAAGCATTTTCCGGTAGGGCTGCGGCTCTGGCGACAGCTCCCACGCCCGAAGAGCCAGGACGGAAAGCCGTGCCTCGTTGGAAAGCTCTTTGGCAGCCGCTCGCGTGGCCCCACAGCCCGTGGGGCTGCGGGCTTTCCGGCGGCCGTCAGCCTCGGCACCACCTGCGCCCACGTGGCGCCACCGCACCAGCCTGCGAAGCATTTTCCGGTAGGGCCGCGTCTCTGGCGACAGCTCCCACGCCCGAAGAGCCAGGAGGGAAAGCCGTGCCTCGTTGGAAAGCTCTTTGGCAGCCGCTCGCGTGGCCCCACAGCCCGTGGGGCTGTGGGCTTTCCGGCGGCCGTCAGCCTCGGCGCCACCGGCGCCCACGTGGCGCCGCCGCGCCAGCCTGCGAAGCATTTTCCGGTAGGGCCGCGTCTCTGGCGACAGCTCCCACGCCCGAAGAGCCAGGAGGGAAAGCCGTGCCTCGTTGGAAAGCTCTTTGGCAGCCGCTCGCGTGGCCCCACAGCGCGTGGGGCTGCGGGCTTTCCGGCGGCCGTCAGCCTCGGCGACACCGGCGCCCACGTGGCGCCGCCGCGCCAGCCTGCGAAGCATTTTCCGGTAGGGCCGTGGCTCTGGCGACAGCTCCCACGCCCGAAGAGCCAGGAGGGAAAGCCGTGCCTCGTTGGAAAGCTCTTTGGCAGCCGCTCGCGTGGCCCCACAGCGCGTGGGGCTGCGGGCTTTCCGGCGGCCGTCAGCCTCGGCGACACCAGTGCCTACGTGGCGCCGCCACGCCAGCCTGCGAAGCATTTTCCGGTAGGGCCGCGGCTGTGGCGACAGCTCCCACGCCCGAAGAGCCAGGAGGGAAAGCCGTGCCTTGTTGGAAAGCTCTTTGGCAGCCGCTCGCGTGGCACCACAGCCCGTATGGCTGCGGGCTTTCTGGCGGCCGTCAGCCTCGGCGACACCTGCGACCACGTGGCGCCGCCGCGCCAGCCTGCGAAGCATTTTCCGGTAGGGCCGCGTCTCTGGCGACAGCTCCCACGCCCGAAGAGCCAGGAGGGAAAGCCGTGCCTCGTTGGAAAGCTCTTTGGCAGCCGCTCGCGTGGCCCCACAGCCCGTGGGGCTGCGGGCTTTCCGTCGGCCGTCAGCCTCGGCGACACCTGCGCCCACGTTGCGCCGCCGCGCCAGCCTGCGAAGCATTTTCCGGTAGGGCCGCGGCTCTGGCGACAGCTCCCACGCCCGAAGAGCCAGGAGGGAAAGCCGTGCCTCGTTGGAAAGCTCTTTGGCAGCCGCTCGCGTGGCCCCACAGCCCGTGGGGCTGCGGGCCTTCCGGCAGCCGTCAGCCTCGGCGCCACCGGCGCCCACGTGGCGCCGCCGTGCCAGCCTGCGAAGCATTTTCCGGTAGGGCCGCGTCTCTGGCGACAGCTCCCACGCCCGAAGAGCCAGGAGGGAAAGCCGTGCCTCGTTGGAAATCTCTTTGGCAGCTGCTCGAGTGGCCCCACAGCCCGTGGGGCTGCGGGCTTTCCGGCGGCCATCAGCCTCGGCGACACCTGCGCCCACGTGGCGCCGCCGCGCCAGCCTGCGAAGCATTTTCCGGTAGGGCCGCGGCTGTGGCGACAGCTCCCATGCCCGAAGAGCCAGGAGGGAAAGCCATGCCTCATTGGAAAGCTCTTTGGCAGCCGCTCGCGTGGCCCCACAGCCCGTGGGGCTGCGGGCTTTCCGGCGGCCGTCAGCCTCGGCGACACCTGCGCCCACGTGGCGCCGCCGCGCCAGCCTGCGAAGCATTTTCCGGTAGGGCCGCGGCTGTGGCGACAGCTCCCATGCCCGAAGAGCCAGGAGGGAAAGCCGTGCCTCATTGGAAAGCTCTTTGGCAGCCGCTCGCGTGGCCCCACAGCCCGTGGGGCTGCGGGCTTTCCGGCGGCCGTCAGCCTCGGCGACACCTGCGCCCACGTGGCGCCGCCGCGCCAGCCTGCGAAGCATTTTCCGGTAGGGCCGCGTCTCTGGCGACAGCTCCCACGCCCGAAGAGCCAGGACGGAAAGCCGTGCCTCGTTGGAAATCCCTTTGGCAGCTGCTCGAGTGGCCCCACAGCCCGTGGGGCTGCGGGCTTTCCGGCGGCCATCAGCCTCGGCGACACCTGCGACCACGTGCCGCCGCCGCGCCAGCCTGCGAAGCATTTTCCGGTAGGGCCGCGGCTCTGGCGACAGCTCCCATGCCCGAAGAGCCAGGAGGGAAAGCCGTGCCTCATTGGAAAGCTCTTTGGCAGCCGCTCGCGTGGCCCCACAGCCCGTGGGGCTGCGGGCTTTCCGGCGGCCGTCAGCCTCGGCGACACCTGCGCCCACGTGGCGCCGCCGCGCCAGCCTGCGAAGCATTTTCCAGTAGGGCAGCGTCTCTGGCGACAGCTCCCACGCCCGAAGAGCCAGGAGGGAAAGCCGTGCCTCGTTGGAAATCTCTTTGGCAGCCGCTCGCGTGGCCCCACAGCCCGTGGGGCTGCGGGCCTTCCGGCAGCCGTCAGCCTCGGCGCCACCGGCGCCCACGTGGCGCCGCCGCGCCAGCCTGCGAAGCATTTTCCGGTAGGGCCGCGTCTCTGGCGACAGCTCCCACGCCCGAAGAGCCAGGAGGGAAAGCCGTGCCTCGTTGGAAATCTCTTTGGCAGCCGCTCGAGTGGCCCCACAGCCCGTGGGGCTGCGGGCTTTCCGGCGGCCATCAGCCTCGGCGACACCTGCGCCCACGTGGCGCCGCCGCGCCAGCCTGCGAAGCATTTTTCGGTAGGGCCGCGTCTCTGGCGACAGCTCCCACGCCCGAAGAGCCAGGAGGGAAAGCCGTGCCTCGTTGGAAAGCTCTTTGGCAGCCGCTCGCGTGGCCCCACAGCCCGTGGGGCTGCGGGCCTTCCGGCAGCCGTCAGCCTCGGCGCCACCGGCGCCCACGTGGCGCCGCCGCGCCAGCCTGCGAAGCATTTTCCGGTAGGGCCGCGTCTCTGGCGACAGCTCCCACGCCCAAAGAGCCAGAAGGGAAAGCCGTGCCTCATTGGAAAGCTCTTTGGCAGCCGCTCGCGTGGCCCCACAGCCCGTGGGGCTGCGGGCTTTCCGGCGGCCGTCAGCCTCGGCGCCACCGGCGCCCACGTGGCGCCGCCGCGCCAGCCTGCGAAGCATTTTCCGGTAGGGCCGCGGCTCTGGCGACAGCTCCCACGCCCGAAGAGCCAGGAGGGAAAGCCGTGCCTCCTTGGAAAGCTCTTTGGCAGCCGCTCGTGTGGCCCCACAGCCCGTGGGGCTGCGGGCTTTTCGGCGGCCGTCAGCCTCGGCGGCACCAGTGCCCACGTGGCGCTGCCGCGCCAGCCTGCGAAGCATTTTCCGGTAGGGCTGCGGCTCTGGCGACAGCTCCCACGCCCGAAGAGCCAGGACGGAAAGCCGTGCCTCGTTGGAAAGCTCTTTGGCAGCCGCTCGCGTGGCCCCACAGCCCGTGGGGCTGCGGGCTTTCCGGCGGCCGTCCGCCTCGGCTCCACCTGCGCCCACGTGGCGCCACCGCACCAGCCTGCGAAGCATTTTCCGGTAGGGCCGCGTCTCTGGCGACAGCTCCCACGCCCGAAGAGCCAGGAGGGAAAGCCGTGCCTCGTTGGAAAGCTCTTTGGCAGCCGCTCGCGTGGCCCCACAGCCCGTGGGGCTGCGGGCTTTCCGTCGGCCGTCAGCCTCGGCGACACCTGCGACCACGTTGCGCCGCCGCGCCAGCCTGCGAAGCATTTTCCGGTAGGGCCGCGGCTCTGGCGACAGCTCCCACGCCCGAAGAGCCAGGACGGAAAGCCGTGCCTCGTTGGAAAGCTCTTTGGCAGCCGCTCGCGTGGCCCCACAGCCCGTGGGGCTGCGGGCCTTCCGGCAGCCGTCAGCCTCGGCGCCACCGGCGCCCACGTGGCGCCGCCGTGCCAGCCTGCGAAGCATTTTCCGGTAGGGCCGCGTCTCTGGCGACAGCTCCCACGCCCGAAGAGCCAGGAGGGAAAGCCGTGCCTCGTTGGAAATCTCTTTGGCAGCTGCTCGAGTGGCCCCACAGCCCGTGGGGCTGCGGGCTTTCCGGCGGCCATCAGCCTCGGCGACACCTGCGCCCACGTGGCGCCGCCGCGCCAGCCTGCGAAGCATTTTCCGGTAGGGCCGCGGCTGTGGCGACAGCTCCCATGCCCGAAGAGCCAGGAGGGAAAGCCGTGCCTCATTGGAAAGCTCTTTGGCAGCCGCTCGCGTGGCCCCACAGCCCGTGGGGCTGCGGGCTTTCCGGCGGCCGTCAGCCTCGGCGACACCTGCGACCACGTGGCGCCGCCGCGCCAGCCTGCGAAGCATTTTCCGGTAGGGCCGCGGCTCTGGCGACAGCTCCCACGCCCGAAGAGCCAGGAGGGAAAGCCGTGCCTCCTTGGAAAGCTCTTTGGCAGCCGCTCGCGTGGCCCCACAGCCCGTGGGGCTGCGGGCTTTTCGGCGGCCGTCAGCCTCGGCGGCACCAGTGCCCACGTGGCGCCGCCGCGCCAGCCTGCGAAGCATTTTCCGGTAGGGCCGCGGCTCTGGCGACAGCTCCCATGCCCGAAGAGCCAGGAGGGAAAGCCGTGCCTCATTGGAAAGCTCTTTGGCAGCCGCTCGCGTGGCCCCACAGCCCGTGGGGCTGCGGGCTTTCCGGCGGCCGTCAGCCTCGGCGACACCTGCGCCCACGTGGCGCCGCCGCGCCAGCCTGCGAAGCATTTTCCAGTAGGGCAGCGTCTCTGGCGACAGCTCCCACGCCCGAAGAGCCAGGAGGGAAAGCCGTGCCTCGTTGGAAATCTCTTTGGCAGCCGCTCGCGTGGCCCCACAGCCCGTGGGGCTGCGGGCCTTCCGGCAGCCGTCAGCCTCGGCGCCACCGGCGCCCACGTGGCGCCGCCGCGCCAGCCTGCGAAGCATTTTCCGGTAGGGCCGCGTCTCTGGCGACAGCTCCCACGCCCGAAGAGCCAGGAGGGAAAGCCGTGCCTCGTTGGAAATCTCTTTGGCAGCCGCTCGAGTGGCCCCACAGCCCGTGGGGCTGCGGGCTTTCCGGCGGCCATCAGCCTCGGCGACACCTGCGCCCACGTGGCGCCGCCGCGCCAGCCTGCGAAGCATTTTTCGGTAGGGCCGCGTCTCTGGCGACAGCTCCCACGCCCGAAGAGCCAGGAGGGAAAGCCGTGCCTTGTTGGAAAGCTCTTTGGCAGCCGCTCGCGTGGCCCCACAGCCCGTGGGGCTGCGGGCCTTCCGGCAGCCGTCAGCCTCGGCGCCACCGGCGCCCACGTGGCGCCGCCGCGCCAGCCTGCGAAGCATTTTCCGGTAGGGCCGCGTCTCTGGCGACAGCTCCCACGCCCAAAGAGCCAGAAGGGAAAGCCGTGCCTCATTGGAAAGCTCTTTGGCAGCCGCTCGCGTGGCCCCACAGCCCGTGGGGCTGCGGGCTTTCCGGCGGCCGTCAGCCTCGGCGCCACCGGCGCCCACGTGGCGCCGCCGCGCCAGCCTGCGAAGCATTTTCCGGTAGGGCCGCGGCTCTGGCGACAGCTCCCACGCCCGAAGAGCCAGGAGGGAAAGCCGTGCCTCCTTGGAAAGCTCTTTGGCAGCCGCTCGTGTGGCCCCACAGCCCGTGGGGCTGCGGGCTTTTCGGCGGCCGTCAGCCTCGGCGGCACCAGTGCCCACGTGGCGCCGCCGCGCCAGCCTGCGAAGCATTTTCCGGTAGGGCTGCGGCTCTGGCGACAGCTCCCACGCCCGAAGAGCCAGGACGGAAAGCCGTGCCTCGTTGGAAAGCTCTTTGGCAGCCGCTCGCGTGGCCCCACAGCCCGTGGGGCTGCGGGCTTTCCGGCGGCCGTCAGCCTCGGCTCCACCTGCGCCCACGTGGCGCCACCGCACCAGCCTGCGAAGCATTTTCCGGTAGGGCCGCGTCTCTGGCGACAGCTCCCACGCCCGAAGAGCCAGGAGGGAAAGCCGTGCCTCGTTGGAAAGCTCTTTGGCAGCCGCTCGCGTGGCCCCACAGCCCGTGGGGCTGTGGGCTTTCCGGCGGCCGTCAGCCTCGGCGCCACCGGCGCCCACGTGGCGCCGCCGCGCCAGCCTGCGAAGCATTTTCCGGTAGGGCCGCGGCTCTGGCGACAGCTCCCACGCCCGAAGAGCCAGGAGGGAAAGCCGTGCCTCGTTGGAAAGCTCTTTGGCAGCCGCTCGCGTGGCCCCACAGCGCGTGGGGCTGCGGGCTTTCCGGCGGCCGTCAGCCTCGGCGACACCGGCGCCCACGTGGCGCCGCCGCGCCAGCCTGCGAAGCATTTTCCGGTAGGGCCGTGGCTCTGGCGACAGCTCCCACGCCCGAAGAGCCAGGAGGGAAAGCCGTGCCTCGTTGGAAAGCTCTTTGGCAGCCGCTCGCGTGGCCCCACAGCGCGTGGGGCTGCGGGCTTTCCGGCGGCCGTCAGCCTCGGCGACACCAGTGCCTACGTGGCGCCGCCACGCCAGCCTGCGAAGCATTTTCCGGTAGGGCCGCGGCTGTGGCGACAGCTCCCACGCCCGAAGAGCCAGGAGGGAAAGCCGTGCCTCATTGGAAAGCTCTTTGGCAGCCGCTCGCGTGGCCCCACAGCCCGTGGGGCTGCGGGCTTTCCGGCGGCCGTCAGCCTCGGCGACACCTGCGCCCACGTGGCGCCGCCGCGCCAGCCTGCGAAGCATTTTCCGGTAGGGCCGCGGCTCTGGCGACAGCTCCCACGCCCGAAGAGCCAGGAGGGAAAGCCGTGCCTCCTTGGAAAGCTCTTTGGCAGCCGCTCGTGTGGCCCCACAGCCCGTGGGGCTGCGGGCTTTTCGGCGGCCGTCAGCCTCGGCGGCACCAGTGCCCACGTGGCGCCGCCGCGCCAGCCTGCGAAGCATTTTCCGGTAGGGCTGCGGCTCTGGCGACAGCTCCCACGCCCGAAGAGCCAGGACGGAAAGCCGTGCCTCGTTGGAAAGCTCTTTGGCAGCCGCTCGCGTGGCCCCACAGCCCGTGGGGCTGCGGGCTTTCCAGCGGCCGTCAGCCTCGGCGACACCTGCGCCCACGTGGCGCCACCGCCCCAGCCTGCGAAGCATTTTCCGGTAGGGCCGCGTCTCTGGCGACAGCTCCCACGCCCGAAGAGCCAGGAGGGGAAGCCGTGCCTCGTTGGAAAGCTCTTTGGCAGCCGCTCGCATGGCCCCATAGCCCGTGGGGCTGCGGGCTTTCCGGCGGCCATCAGCCTCGGCGACACCAGGGCACACGTGGCGCCGCCGCACCAGCCTGCGATGCATTTTCCGGTAGGACCGCGGCTCTGGCGACAGCTCCCACGCCTGAAGAGCCAGGACGGAAAGCCGTGCCTCGTTGGAAAGCTCTTTGGCAACCGCTCGCGTGGCCCCACAGCCCGTGGGGCTGCGGGCCTTCCGTCAGCCGTCAGCCTCGGCGCCACCGGCGCCCACGTGGCGCCGCCGCGCCAGCCTGCGAAGCATTTTCCGGTAGGGCCGCGGCTCTGGCGACAGCTCCCACGCCCGAAGAGCCAGGAGGGAAAGCCGTGCCTCGTTGGAAAGCTCTTTGGCAGCCGCTCGCGTGGCCCCACAGCCCGTGGGGCTGCGGGCTTTCCGGCGGCCGTGAGCCTCGGCGACACCAGTGCCCACGTGGCGCCGCACCGCCAGCCTGCGAAGCATTTTCCGGTAGGGCCGCGGCTCTGTCGACAGCTCCCACGCCCGAAGAGCCAGGAGGGAAAGCCGTGCCTCGTTGGAAAGCTCTTTGGCAGCCGCTCGCGTGGCCCCACAGCCCGTGGGGCTGCGGGCTTTCCGGCGGCCGTCAGCCTCGGCGCCACCGGCGCCCACGTGGCGCCGCCGCGCCAGCCTGCGAAGCATTTTCCGGTAGGGCCGCGTCTCTGGCGACAGCTCCCACGCCCGAAGAGCCAGGAGGGAAAGCCGTGCCTCGTTGGAAAGCTCTTTGGCAGCCGCTCGCGTGGCCCCACAGCCCGTGGGGCTGCGGGCTTTCCGGCGGCCGTCAGCCTCGGCGACACCAGGGCACACGTGGCGCCGCCGTGCCAGCCTGCGAAGCATTTTCCGGTAGGACCGCGGCTCTGGCGACAGCTCCCACGCCCGAAGAGCCAGGACGGAAAGCCGTGCCTCGTTGGAAAGCTCTTTGGCAACCGCTCGCGTGGCCCCACAGCCCGTGGGGCTGCGGGCTTTCCGGCGGCCGTCAGCCTCGGCGACACCTGCGACCACGTGGCGCCGCCGCGCCAGCCTGCGAAGCATTTTCCGGTAGGGCCGCATCTCTGGCGACAGCTCCCACGCCCGAAGAGCCAGGAGGGAAAGCCGTGCCTCGTTGGAAAGCTCTTTGGCAGCCGCTCGCGTGGCCCCACAGCCCGTGGGGCTGCGGGCCTTCCGTCAGCCGTAAGCCTCGGCGCCACCGGCGCCCACGTGGCGCCGCCGCGCCAGCCTGCGAAGCATTTTCCGGTAGGGCCGCGTCTCTGGCGACAGCTCCCACGCCCGAAGAGCCAGGAGGGAAAGCCGTGCCTCGTTGGAAAGCTCTTTGGCAGCCGCTCGCGTGGCCCCACAGCCCGTGGGGCTGCGGGCTTTCCGGCGGCCGTCAGCCTCGGCGACACCAGTGCCCACGTGGCGCCGCACCGCCAGCCTGCGAAGCATTTTCCGGTAGGGCCGCGGCTCTGGCGACAGCTCCCACGCCCGAAGAGCCAGGAGGGAAAGCCGTGCCTCGTTGGAAACCTCTTTGGCAGCCGCTCGCGTGGCCCCACAGCCCGTGGGGCTGCGGGCTTTCCGGCGGCCGTCAGCCTCGGCGACACCGGCCCCCACATGGCGCCGCCACGCCAGCCTGCGAAGCATTTTCCGGTAGGGCCGCGGCTGTGGCGACAGCTCCCACGCCCGAAGAGCCAGGAGGGAAAGCCGTGCCTCGTTGGAAAGCTCTTTGGCAGCCGCTCGCGTGGCCCCACAGCCCGTGGGGCTGCGGGCTTTCCGGCGGCCGTCAGCCTCGGCGCCACCGGCGCCCATGTGGCGCCGCCGCGCCAGCCTGCGAAGCATTTTCCGGTAGGGCCGCGGCTGTGGCGACAGCTCCCACGCCCGAAGAGCCAGGAGGGAAAGCCGTGCCTCGTTGGAAAGCTCTTTGGCAGCCGCTCGCATGGCCCCATAGCCCGTGGGGCTGCGGGCTTTCCGGCGGCCATCAGCCTCGGCGACACCAGGGCACACGTGGCGCCGCCGCACCAGCCTGCGAAGCATTTTCCGGTAGGGCCGCGTCTCTGGCGACAGCTCCCACGCCCGAAGAGCCAGGAGGGAAAGCCGTGCCTCGTTGGAAAGCTCTTTGGCAGCCGCTCGCGTGGCCCCACAGCCCGTGGGGCTGCGGGCCTTCCGTCAGCCGTCAGCCTCGGCGCCACCAGCGCCCACGTGGCGCCGCCGCGCCAGCCTGCGAAGCATTTTCCGGTAGGGCCGCGTCTCTGGCGACAGCTCCCACGCCCGAAGAGCCAGGAGGGAAAGCCGTGCCTCGTTGGAAAGCTCTTTGGCAGCCGCTCGCGTGGCCCCACAGCCCGTGGGGCTGCGGGCTTTCCGGCGGCCGTCAGCCTCGGCGACACCAGTGCCCACGTGGCGCCGCACCGCCAGCCTGCGAAGCATTTTCCGGTAGGGCCGCGTCTCTGGCGACAGCTCCCACGCCCGAAGAGCCAGGAGGGAAAGCCGTGCCTCGTTGGAAAGCTCTTTGGCAGCCGCTCGCGTGGCCCCACAGCCCGTGGGGCTGCGGGCTTTCCGGCGGCCATCAGCCTCGGCGACACCGGCGCCCACGTGGCGCCGCCGCGCCAGCCTGCGAAGCATTTTCCGGTAGGGCCGCGGCTCTGGCGACAGCTCCCACGCCCGAAGAGCCAGGAGGGAAAGCCGTGCCTCATTGGAAAGCTCTTTGGCAGCCGCTCGCATGGCCCCACAGCCCGTGGGGCTGCGGGCTTTCCGGCGGCCGTCAGCCTCGGCGACACCGGCGCCCATGTGGCGCCGCCGCGCCAGCCTGCGAAGCATTTTCCGGTAGGGCCGCGGCTCTGGCGACAGCTCCCACGCCCGAAGAGCCAGGAGGGAAAGCCGTGCCTCGTTGGAAAGCTCTTTGGCAGCCGCTCGCGTGGCCCCACAGCCCGTGGGGCTGCGGGCCTTCCGTCAGCCGTCAGCCTCGGCGCCACCGGCGCCCACGTGGCGCCGCCGCGCCAGCCTGCGAAGCATTTTCCGGTAGGGCCGCGGCTCTGGCGACAGCTCCCACGCCCGAAGAGCCAGGAGGGAAAGCCGTGCCTCGTTGGAAAGCTCTTTGGCAGCCGCTCGCGTGGCCCCACAGCCCGTGGGGCTGCGGGCTTTCCGGCGGCCGTGAGCCTCGGCGACACCAGTGCCCACGTGGCGCCGCACCGCCAGCCTGCGAAGCATTTTCCGGTAGGGCCGCGGCTCTGTCGACAGCTCCCACGCCCGAAGAGCCAGGAGGGAAAGCCGTGCCTCGTTGGAAAGCTCTTTGGCAGCCGCTCGCGTGGCCCCACAGCCCGTGGGGCTGCGGGCTTTCCGGCGGCCGTCAGCCTCGGCGACACCGGCGCCCACGTGGCGCCGCCGCGCCAGCCTGCGAAGCATTTTCCGGTAGGGCCGCGTCTCTGGCGACAGCTCCCACGCCCGAAGAGCCAGGAGGGAAAGCCGTGCCTCGTTGGAAAGCTCTTTGGCAGCCGCTCGCGTGGCCCCACAGCCCGTGGGGCTGCGGGCTTTCCGGCGGCCGTCAGCCTCGGCGACACCGGCCCCCACGTGGCGCCGCCGCGCCAGCCTGCGAAGCATTTTCCGGTAGGGCCGCGGCTCTGGCGACAGCTCCCACGCCCGAAGAGCCAGGAGGGAAAGCCGTGCCTCGTTGGAAACCTCTTTGGCAGCCGCTCGCGTGGCCCCACAGCCCGTGGGGCTGCGGGCTTTCCGGCGGCCGTCAGCCTCGGCGACACCAGTGCCCACGTGGCGCCGCCGCGCCAGCCTGCGAAGCATTTTCCGGTAGGGCCGCGTCTCTGGCGACAGCTCCCACGCCTGAAGAGCCAGGAGGGAAAGCCGTGCCTCGTTGGAAAGCTCTTTGGCAGCCGCTCGCGTGGCCCCACAGCCCGTGGGGCTGCGGGCTTTCCGGCGGCCGTCAGCCTCGGCGACACCTGCGACCACGTGGCGCCGCCGTGCCAGCCTGCGAAGCATTTTCCGGTAGGGCCGCGTCTCTGGCGACAGCTCCCACGCCCGAAGAGCCAGGAGGGAAAGCCGTGCCTCGTTGGAAAGCTCTTTGGCAGCCGCTCGCATGGCCCCATAGCCCGTGGGGCTGCGGGCTTTCCGGCGGCCATCAGCCTCGGCGACACCAGGGCACACGTGGCGCCGCCGTGCCAGCCTGCGAAGCATTTTCCGGTAGGACCGCGGCTCTGGCGACAGCTCCCACGCCCGAAGAGCCAGGACGGAAAGCCGTGCCTCGTTGGAAAGCTCTTTGGCAACCGCTCGCGTGGCCCCACAGCCCGTGGGGCTGCGGGCTTTCCGGCGGCCGTCAGCCTCGGCGACACCTGCGACCACGTGGCGCCGCCGCGCCAGCCTGCGAAGCATTTTCCGGTAGGGCCGCATCTCTGGCGACAGCTCCCACGCCCGAAGAGCCAGGAGGGAAAGCCGTGCCTCGTTGGAAAGCTCTTTGGCAGCCGCTCGCGTGGCCCCACAGCCCGTGGGGCTGCGGGCCTTCCGTCAGCCGTAAGCCTCGGCGCCACCGGCGCCCACGTGGCGCCGCCGCGCCAGCCTGCGAAGCATTTTCCGGTAGGGCCGCGTCTCTGGCGACAGCTCCCACGCCCGAAGAGCCAGGAGGGAAAGCCGTGCCTCGTTGGAAAGCTCTTTGGCAGCCGCTCGCGTGGCCCCACAGCCCGTGGGGCTGCGGGCTTTCCGGCGGCCGTCAGCCTCGGCGACACCAGTGCCCACGTGGCGCCGCACCGCCAGCCTGCGAAGCATTTTCCGGTAGGGCCGCGTCTCTGGCGACAGCTCCCACGCCCGAAGAGCCAGGAGGGAAAGCCGTGCCTCGTTGGAAAGCTCTTTGGCAGCCGCTCGCGTGGCCCCACAGCCCGTGGGGCTGCGGGCTTTCCGGCGGCCGTCAGCCTCGGCGACACCGGCCCCCACATGGCGCCGCCACGCCAGCCTGCGAAGCATTTTCCGGTAGGGCCGCGGCTGTGGCGACAGCTCCCACGCCCGAAGAGCCAGGAGGGAAAGCCGTGCCTCGTTGGAAACCTCTTTGGCAGCCGCTCGCGTGGCCCCACAGCCCGTGGGGCTGCGGGCTTTCCGGCGGCCGTCAGCCTCGGCGCCACCGGCGCCCATGTGGCGCCGCCGCGCCAGCCTGCGAAGCATTTTCCGGTAGGGCCGCGGCTGTGGCGACAGCTCCCACGCCCGAAGAGCCAGGAGGGAAAGCCGTGCCTCGTTGGAAAGCTCTTTGGCAGCCGCTCGCATGGCCCCATAGCCCGTGGGGCTGCGGGCTTTCCGGCGGCCATCAGCCTCGGCGACACCAGGGCACACGTGGCGCCGCCGCACCAGCCTGCGAAGCATTTTCCGGTAGGGCCGCGTCTCTGGCGACAGCTCCCACGCCCGAAGAGCCAGGAGGGAAAGCCGTGCCTCGTTGGAAAGCTCTTTGGCAGCCGCTCGCGTGGCCCCACAGCCCGTGGGGCTGCGGGCCTTCCGTCAGCCGTCAGCCTCGGCGCCACCAGCGCCCACGTGGCGCCGCCGCGCCAGCCTGCGAAGCATTTTCCGGTAGGGCCGCGTCTCTGGCGACAGCTCCCACGCCCGAAGAGCCAGGAGGGAAAGCCGTGCCTCGTTGGAAAGCTCTTTGGCAGCCGCTCGCGTGGCCCCACAGCCCGTGGGGCTGCGGGCTTTCCGGCGGCCGTCAGCCTCGGCGACACCAGTGCCCACGTGGCGCCGCACCGCCAGCCTGCGAAGCATTTTCCGGTAGGGCCGCGTCTCTGGCGACAGCTCCCACGCCCGAAGAGCCAGGAGGGAAAGCCGTGTCTCGTTGGAAAGCTCTTTGGCAGCCGCTCGCGTGGCCCCACAGCCCGTGGGGCTGCGGGCTTTCCGGCGGCCATCAGCCTCGGCGACACCGGCGCCCACGTGGCGCCGCCGCGCCAGCCTGCGAAGCATTTTCCGGTAGGGCCGCGGCTCTGGCGACAGCTCCCACGCCCGAAGAGCCAGGAGGGAAAGCCGTGCCTCATTGGAAAGCTCTTTGGCAGCCGCTCGCATGGCCCCACAGCCCGTGGGGCTGCGGGCTTTCCGGCGGCCGTCAGCCTCGGCGACACCGGCGCCCATGTGGCGCCGCCGCGCCAGCCTGCGAAGCATTTTCCGGTAGGGCCGCGGCTCTGGCGACAGCTCCCACGCCCGAAGAGCCAGGAGGGAAAGCCGTGCCTCGTTGGAAAGCTCTTTGGCAGCCGCTCGCGTGGCCCCACAGCCCGTGGGGCTGCGGGCTTTCCGGCGGCCGTCAGCCTCGGCGACACCAGTGCCCACGTGGCGCCGCACCGCCAGCCTGCGAAGCATTTTCCAGTAGGGCCGCGGCTCTGGCGACAGCTCCCACGCCCGAAGAGCCAGGAGGGAAAGCCGTGCCTCGTTGGAAAGCTCTTTGGCAGCCGCTCGCGTGGCCCCACAGCCCGTGGGGCTGCGGGCTTTCCGGCGGCCGTCAGCCTCGGCGACACCAGTGCCCACGTGGCGCCGCCGCGCCAGCCTGCGAAGCATTTTCCGGTAGGGCCGCGTCTCTGGCGACAGCTCCCACGCCTGAAGAGCCAGGAGGGAAAGCCGTGCCTCGTTGGAAAGCTCTTTGGCAGCCGCTCGCGTGGCCCCACAGCCCGTGGGGCTGCGGGCTTTCCGGCGGCCGTCAGCCTCGGCGACACCTGCGACCACGTGGCGCCGCCGTGCCAGCCTGCGAAGCATTTTCCGGTAGGGCCGCGTCTCTGGCGACAGCTCCCACGCCCGAAGAGCCAGGAGGGAAAGCCGTGCCTCGTTGGAAAGCTCTTTGGCAGCCGCTCGCATGGCCCCATAGCCCGTGGGGCTGCGGGCTTTCCGGCGGCCATCAGCCTCGGCGACACCTGCGACCACGTGCCGCCGCCGCGCCAGCCTGCGAAGCATTTTCCGGTAGGGCCGCGGCTCTGGCGACAGCTCCCATGCCCGAAGAGCCAGGAGGGAAAGCCGTGCCTCATTGGAAAGCTCTTTGGCAGCCGCTCGCGTGGCCCCACAGCCCGTGGGGCTGCGGGCTTTCCGGCGGCCGTCAGCCTCGGCGACACCGGCGCCCACGTGGCGCCGCCGCGCCAGCCTGCGAAGCATTTTCCGGTAGGGCCGCGTCTCTGGCGACAGCTCCCACGCCCGAAGAGCCAGGAGGGAAAGCCGTGCCTCGTTGGAAATCTCTTTGGCAGCCGCTCGAGTGGCCCCACAGCCCGTGGGGCTGCGGGCTTTCCGGCGGCCATCAGCCTCGGCGACACCTGCGCCCACGTGGCGCCGCCGCGCCAGCCTGCGAAGCATTTTTCGGTAGGGCTGCGGCTCTGGCGACAGCTCCCACGCCCGAAGAGCCAGGACGGAAAGCCGTGCCTCGTTGGAAAGCTCTTTGGCAGCCGCTCGCGTGGCCCCACAGCCCGTGGGGCTGCGGGCTTTCCGGCGGCCGTCAGCCTCGGCTCCACCTGCGCCCACGTGGCGCCACCGCACCAGCCTGCGAAGCATTTTCCGGTAGGGCCGCGTCTCTGGCGACAGCTCCCACGCCCGAAGAGCCAGGAGGGAAAGCCGTGCCTCGTTGGAAAGCTCTTTGGCAGCCGCTCGCGTGGCCCCACAGCCCGTGGGGCTGTGGGCTTTCCGGCGGCCGTCAGCCTCGGCGCCACCGGCGCCCACGTGGCGCCGCCGCGCCAGCCTGCGAAGCATTTTCCGGTAGGGCCGCGGCTCTGGCGACAGCTCCCACGCCCGAAGAGCCAGGAGGGAAAGCCGTGCCTCGTTGGAAAGCTCTTTGGCAGCCGCTCGCGTGGCCCCACAGCGCGTGGGGCTGCGGGCTTTCCGGCGGCCGTCAGCCTCGGCGACACCGGCGCCCACGTGGCGCCGCCGCGCCAGCCTGCGAAGCATTTTCCGGTAGGGCCGTGGCTCTGGCGACAGCTCCCACGCCCGAAGAGCCAGGAGGGAAAGCCGTGCCTCGTTGGAAAGCTCTTTGGCAGCCGCTCGCGTGGCCCCACAGCGCGTGGGGCTGCGGGCTTTCCGGCGGCCGTCAGCCTCGGCGACACCAGTGCCTACGTGGCGCCGCCACGCCAGCCTGCGAAGCATTTTCCGGTAGGGCCGCGGCTCTGGCGACAGCTCCCACGCCCGAAGAGCCAGGAGGGAAAGCCGTGCCTCGTTGGAAAGCTCTTTGGCAGCCGCTCGCGTGGCACCACAGCCCGTATGGCTGCGGGCTTTCTGGCGGCCGTCAGCCTCGGCGACACCTGCGACCACGTGGCGCCGCCGCGCCAGCCTGCGAAGCATTTTCCGGTAGGGCCGCGTCTCTGGCGACAGCTCCCACGCCCGAAGAGCCAGGAGGGAAAGCCGTGCCTCGTTGGAAAGCTCTTTGGCAGCCGCTCGCGTGGCCCCACAGCCCGTGGGGCTGCGGGCTTTCCGTCGGCCGTCAGCCTCGGCGACACCTGCGCCCACGTTGCGCCGCCGCGCCAGCCTGCGAAGCATTTTCCGGTAGGGCCGCGGCTCTGGCGACAGCTCCCACGCCCGAAGAGCCAGGAGGGAAAGCCGTGCCTCGTTGGAAAGCTCTTTGGCAGCCGCTCGCGTGGCCCCACAGCCCGTGGGGCTGCGGGCCTTCCGGCAGCCGTCAGCCTCGGCGCCACCGGCGCCCACGTGGCGCCGCCGTGCCAGCCTGCGAAGCATTTTCCGGTAGGGCCGCGTCTCTGGCGACAGCTCCCACGCCCGAAGAGCCAGGAGGGAAAGCCGTGCCTCGTTGGAAATCTCTTTGGCAGCTGCTCGAGTGGCCCCACAGCCCGTGGGGCTGCGGGCTTTCCGGCGGCCATCAGCCTCGGCGACACCTGCGCCCACGTGGCGCCGCCGCGCCAGCCTGCGAAGCATTTTCCGGTAGGGCCGCGGCTGTGGCGACAGCTCCCATGCCCGAAGAGCCAGGAGGGAAAGCCGTGCCTCATTGGAAAGCTCTTTGGCAGCCGCTCGCGTGGCCCCACAGCCCGTGGGGCTGCGGGCTTTCCGGCGGCCGTCAGCCTCGGCGACACCTGCGCCCACGTGGCGCCGCCGCGCCAGCCTGCGAAGCATTTTCCGGTAGGGCCGCGTCTCTGGCGACAGCTCCCACGCCCGAAGAGCCAGGAGGGAAAGCCGTGCCTCGTTGGAAAGCTCTTTGGCAGCCGCTCGCGTGGCCCCACAGCCCGTGGGGCTGCGGGCTTTTCGGCGGCCGTCAGCCTCGGCGACAACAGTGCCAACGTGGCGCCGCCGCGCCAGCCTGCGAAGCATTTTCCGGTAGGGCCGCGTCTCTGGCGACAGCTCCCACGCCCGAAGAGCCAGGACGGAAAGCCGTGCCTCGTTGGAAATCCCTTTGGCAGCTGCTCGAGTGGCCCCACAGCCCGTGGGGCTGCGGGCTTTCCGGCGGCCATCAGCCTCGGCGACACCTGCGACCACGTGCCGCCGCCGCGCCAGCCTGCGAAGCATTTTCCGGTAGGGCCGCGGCTCTGGCGACAGCTCCCATGCCCGAAGAGCCAGGAGGGAAAGCCGTGCCTCATTGGAAAGCTCTTTGGCAGCCGCTCGCGTGGCCCCACAGCCCGTGGGGCTGCGGGCTTTCCGGCGGCCGTCAGCCTCGGCGACACCTGCGCCCACGTGGCGCCGCCGCGCCAGCCTGCGAAGCATTTTCCAGTAGGGCAGCGTCTCTGGCGACAGCTCCCACGCCCGAAGAGCCAGGAGGGAAAGCCGTGCCTCGTTGGAAATCTCTTTGGCAGCCGCTCGCGTGGCCCCACAGCCCGTGGGGCTGCGGGCCTTCCGGCAGCCGTCAGCCTCGGCGCCACCGGCGCCCACGTGGCGCCGCCGCGCCAGCCTGCGAAGCATTTTCCGGTAGGGCCGCGTCTCTGGCGACAGCTCCCACGCCCGAAGAGCCAGGAGGGAAAGCCGTGCCTCGTTGGAAATCTCTTTGGCAGCCGCTCGAGTGGCCCCACAGCCCGTGGGGCTGCGGGCTTTCCGGCGGCCATCAGCCTCGGCGACACCTGCGCCCACGTGGCGCCGCCGCGCCAGCCTGCGAAGCATTTTTCGGTAGGGCCGCGTCTCTGGCGACAGCTCCCACGCCCGAAGAGCCAGGAGGGAAAGCCGTGCCTCGTTGGAAAGCTCTTTGGCAGCCGCTCGCGTGGCCCCACAGCCCGTGGGGCTGCGGGCCTTCCGGCAGCCGTCAGCCTCGGCGCCACCGGCGCCCACGTGGCGCCGCCGCGCCAGCCTGCGAAGCATTTTCCGGTAGGGCTGCGGCTCTGGCGACAGCTCCCACGCCCGAAGAGCCAGGACGGAAAGCCGTGCCTCGTTGGAAAGCTCTTTGGCAGCCGCTCGCGTGGCCCCACAGCCCGTGGGGCTGCGGGCTTTCCGGCGGCCGTCAGCCTCGGCTCCACCTGCGCCCACGTGGCGCCACCGCACCAGCCTGCGAAGCATTTTCCGGTAGGGCCGCGTCTCTGGCGACAGCTCCCACGCCCGAAGAGCCAGGAGGGAAAGCCGTGCCTCGTTGGAAAGCTCTTTGGCAGCCGCTCGCGTGGCCCCACAGCCCGTGGGGCTGTGGGCTTTCCGGCGGCCGTCAGCCTCGGCGCCACCGGCGCCCACGTGGCGCCGCCGCGCCAGCCTGCGAAGCATTTTCCGGTAGGGCCGTGGCTCTGGCGACAGCTCCCACGCCCGAAGAGCCAGGAGGGAAAGCCGTGCCTCGTTGGAAAGCTCTTTGGCAGCCGCTCGCGTGGCCCCACAGCCCGTGGGGCTGCGGGCTTTCCGGCGGCCGTCAGCCTCGGCGACACCAGTGCCTACGTGGCGCCGCCACGCCAGCCTGCGAAGCATTTTCCGGTAGGGCCGCGGCTGTGGCGACAGCTCCCACGCCCGAAGAGCCAGGAGGGAAAGCCGTGCCTAGTTGGAAAGCTCTTTGGCAGCCGCTCGCGTGGCACCACAGCCCGTATGGCTGCGGGCTTTCTGGCGGCCGTCAGCCTCGGCGACACCTGCGACCACGTGGCGCCGCCGCGCCAGCCTGCGAAGCATTTTCCGGTAGGGCCGCGTCTCTGGCGACAGCTCCCACGCCCGAAGAGCCAGGAGGGAAAGCCGTGCCTCGTTGGAAAGCTCTTTGGCAGCCGCTCGCGTGGCCCCACAGCCCGTGGGGCTGCGGGCTTTCCGTCGGCCGTCAGCCTCGGCGACACCTGCGCCCACGTTGCGCCGCCGCGCCAGCCTGCGAAGCATTTTCCGGTAGGGCCGCGGCTCTGGCGACAGCTCCCACGCCCGAAGAGCCAGGAGGGAAAGCCGTGCCTCGTTGGAAAGCTCTTTGGCAGCCGCTCGCGTGGCCCCACAGCCCGTGGGGCTGCGGGCCTTCCGGCAGCCGTCAGCCTCGGCGCCACCGGCGCCCACGTGGCGCCGCCGTGCCAGCCTGCGAAGCATTTTCCGGTAGGGCCGCGTCTCTGGCGACAGCTCCCACGCCCGAAGAGCCAGGAGGGAAAGCCGTGCCTCGTTGGAAATCTCTTTGGCAGCTGCTCGAGTGGCCCCACAGCCCGTGGGGCTGCGGGCTTTCCGGCGGCCATCAGCCTCGGCGACACCTGCGCCCACGTGGCGCCGCCGCGCCAGCCTGCGAAGCATTTTCCGGTAGGGCCGCGGCTGTGGCGACAGCTCCCATGCCCGAAGAGCCAGGAGGGAAAGCCGTGCCTCATTGGAAAGCTCTTTGGCAGCCGCTCGCGTGGCCCCACAGCCCGTGGGGCTGCGGGCTTTCCGGCGGCCGTCAGCCTCGGCGACACCTGCGCCCACGTGGCGCCGCCGCGCCAGCCTGCGAAGCATTTTCCGGTAGGGCCGCGCCTCTGGCGACAGCTCCCACGCCCGAAGAGCCAGGAGGGAAAGCCGTGCCTCCTTGGAAAGCTCTTTGGCAGCCGCTCGTGTGGCCCCACAGCCCGTGGGGCTGCGGGCTTTTCGGCGGCCGTCAGCCTCGGCGGCACCAGTGCCCACGTGGCGCCGCCGCGCCAGCCTGCGAAGCATTTTCCGGTAGGGCTGCGGCTCTGGCGACAGCTCCCACGCCCGAAGAGCCAGGACGGAAAGCCGTGCCTCGTTGGAAAGCTCTTTGGCAGCCGCTCGCGTGGCCCCACAGCCCGTGGGGCTGCGGGCTTTCCAGCGGCCGTCAGCCTCGGCGACACCTGCGCCCACGTGGCGCCACCGCCCCAGCCTGCGAAGCATTTTCCGGTAGGGCCGCGTCTCTGGCGACAGCTCCCACGCCCGAAGAGCCAGGAGGGAAAGCCGTGCCTCGTTGGAAAGCTCTTTGGCAGCCGCTCGCGTGGCCCCACAGCCCGTGGGGCTGTGGGCTTTCCGGCGGCCATCAGCCTCGGCGCCACCGACGCCCACGTGGCGCCGCCGCGCCAGCCTGCGAAGCATTTTCCGGTAGGGCCGCGGCTCTGGCGACAGCTCCCACGCCCGAAGAGCCAGGAGGGAAAGCCGTGCCTCGTTGGAAAGCTCTTTGGCAGCCGCTCGCGTGGCCCCACAGCGCGTGGGGCTGCGGGCTTTCCGGCGGCCGTCAGCCTCGGCGACACCGGCGCCCACGTGGCGCCGCCGCGCCAGCCTGCGAAGCATTTTCCGGTAGGGCCGTGGCTCTGGCGACAGCTCCCACGCCCGAAGAGCCAGGAGGGAAAGCCGTGCCTCGTTGGAAAGCTCTTTGGCAGCCGCTCGCGTGGCCCCACAGCGCGTGGGGCTGCGGGCTTTCCGGCGGCCGTCAGCCTCGGCGACACCAGTGCCTACGTGGCGCCGCCACGCCAGCCTGCGAAGCATTTTCCGGTAGGGCCGCGGCTGTGGCGACAGCTCCCACGCCCGAAGAGCCAGGAGGGAAAGCCTTGCCTCGTTGGAAAGCTCTTTGGCAGCCGCTCGCGTGGCACCACAGCCCGTATGGCTGCGGGCTTTCTGGCGGCCGTCAGCCTCGGCGACACCTGCGACCACGTGGCGCCGCCGCGCCAGCCTGCGAAGCATTTTCCGGTAGGGCCGCGTCTCTGGCGACAGCTCCCACGCCCGAAGAGCCAGGAGGGAAAGCCGTGCCTCGTTGGAAAGCTCTTTGGCAGCCGCTCGCGTGGCCCCACAGCCCGTGGGGCTGCGGGCTTTCCGTCGGCCGTCAGCCTCGGCGACACCTGCGCCCACGTTGCGCCGCCGCGCCAGCCTGCGAAGCATTTTCCGGTAGGGCCGTGGCTCTGGCGACAGCTCCCACGCCCGAAGAGCCAGGAGGGAAAGCCGTGCCTCGTTGGAAAGCTCTTTGGCAGCCGCTCGCGTGGCCCCACAGCCCGTGGGGCTGCGGGCTTTTCGGCGGCCGTCAGCCTCGGCACCACCTGCGCCCACGTGGCGCCGCCGCACCAGCCTGCGAAGCATTTTCCGGTAGGGTCGCGTCTCTGGCGACAGCTCCCACGCCCGAAGAGCCAGGAGGGAAAGCCGTGCCTCGTTGGAAAGCTCTTTGGCAGCCGCTCACGTGGCCCCACAGCCCGTGGGGCTGCGGGCTTTCCGGCGGCCGTCAGCCTCGGCGACACCGGCGTCCACGTGGTGCCGCTGCGCCAGCCTGCGAAGCATTTTCCGGTAGGGCCACGGCTCTGGCGACAGCTCCCACGCCCGAAGAGCCAGGAGGGAAAGCCGTGCCTCGTTGGAAAGCTCTTTGGCAGCCGCTCGCGTGGCCCCACAGCCCGTGGGGCTGCGGGCTTTCTGGCGGCCGTCAGCCTCGGCGACACCGGCGCCCACGTGGCGCCGCCGCGCCAGCCTGCGAAGCATTTTCCGGTAGGGCCGCGGCTCTGGCGACAGCTCCCACGCCCGAAGAGCCAGGAGGGAAAGCCGTGCCTCATTGGAAAGCTCTTTGGCAGCCGCTCGCGTGGCCCCATAGCCCGTGGGGCTGCGGGCTTTCCAGCGGCCATCAGCCTCGGCGACACCAGGGCACACGTAGCCCCGCCGCGCCAGCCTGCGAAGCATTTTCCTGTAGGGCCGCGGCTCTGGCGACAGCTCCCACGCCCGAAGAGCCAGGACGGAAAGCCGTGCCTCGTTGGAAAGCTCTTTGGCAGCCGCTCGCGTGGCCCCACAGCCCGTGGGGCTGCGGGCTTTCCGGCGGCCATCAGCCTCGGCGACACCGGCGCCCACGTGGCGCCACCGCGCCAGCCTGTGAAGCATTTTCCGGTAGGGCCACGGCTCTGGCGACAGCTCCCACGCCCGAAGAGCCAGGAGGGAAAGCCGTGCCTCGTTGGAAAGCTCTTTGGCAGCCGCTCACGTGGCCCCACAGCCCGTGGGGCTGCGGGCTTTCCGGCGGCCGTCAGCCTTGGCGCCACCGGCGCCCACGTGGCGCCGCCGCGCCAGCCTGCGAAGCATTTTCCGGTAGGGCCGCGGCTCTGGCGACAGCTCCCACGCCCGAAGAGCCAGGAGGGAAAGCCGTGCCTCCTTGGAAAGCTCTTTGGCAGCCGCTCACGTGGCCCCACAGCCCGTGGGCTGCGGCTTTCCGGCGGCCGTCAGCCTCGGCGACACCTGCGACCACGTGGCGCCGCCGGCCAGCCTGCGAAGCATTTTCCGGTAGGGCCGCCTCTCTGGCGACAGCTCCACGCCCGAAGAGCCAGGAGGGAAAGCCGTGCCTCGTTGGAAAGCTCTTTGGCAGCCGCTCGCGTGGCCCCACAGCCCGTGGGGCTGCGGGCTTTTCGGCGGCCGTCAGCCTCGGCGACAACAGTGCCAACGTGGCGCCGCCGCGCCAGCCTGCGAAGCATTTTCCGGTAGGGCCGCGGGTCTGGCGACAGCTCCCACGCCCAAAGAGCCAGGACGGAAAGCCATGCCTCGTTCGAAATCACTTTGGCAGCTGCTCGAGTGGCCCCACAGCCCGTGGGGCTGCGGGCTTTCCGGCGGCCATCAGCCTCGGCGACACCTGCGACCACGTGGCGCCGCCGCGCCAGCCTGCGAAGCATTTTCCGGTAGGGCCGCGGCTCTGGCGACAGCTCCCATGCCCGAAGAGCCAGGAGGGAAAGCCGTGCCTCATTGGAAAGCTCTTTGGCAGCCGCTCGCGTGGCCCCACAGCCCGTGGGGCTGCGGGCTTTCCGCGGCCGTCAGCCTCGGCGACACCTGCGGCCACGTGGCGCCGCCGCGCCAGCTGCGAAGCATTTTCCAGTAGGGCCGCGTCTCTGGCGACAGCTCCCACGCCCGAAGAGCCAGGAGGGAAAGCCGTGCCTCCTTGGAAAGCTCTTTGGCAGCCGCTCGCGTGGCCCCACAGCCCGTGGGGCTGCGGGCTTTCCGGCGGGCGTCAGCCTCGGCGCCACCGGCGCCCACGTGGCGCCGCCGGCGCCAGCCTGCGAAGCATTTTCCGGTAGGCCGCGTCTCTGGCGACAGCTCCCACGCCCGAAGAGCCAGGAGGGAAAGCCGTGCCTCGTTGGGAAAGCTCTTTGGCAGCCGCTCGCGTGGCCCCACAGCCCGTGGGGCTGCGGGCTTTCCGGCGGCCGTCAGCCTCGGCGGCACCTGCGACCACGTGGCGCCGCCGCGCCAGCCTGCGAAGCATTTTCCGGTAGGGCCGCGGCTCTGGCGACAGCTCCCATGCCCGAAGAGCCAGGAGGAAAGCCGTGCCTCATTGGAAAGCTCTTTGGCAGCCGCTCGCGTGGCCCCACAGCCCGTGGGGCTGCGGGCTTTCCGGCGGCCGTCAGCCTCGGCGACACCTGCGCCCACGTGGCGCCGCCGCGCCAGCCTGCGAAGCATTTCCGGTAGGGCCGCGTCTCTGCGACAGCTCCCACGCCCGAAGAGCCAGGAGGGAAAGGCCGTGCCTCGTTGGAAAGCTCTTTGGCAGCCGCTCGCGTGGCCCCACAGCCGTGGGGCTGCGGGCCTTCCGGCAGCCGTCAGCCTCGGCGCCACCGGCGCCCACGTGGCGCCGCCGCGCCAGCCTGCGAAGCATTTTCCGGTATGGCCGCGTCTCTGGCGACAGCTCCCACGCCCGAAGAGCCAGAAGGAAAGCCGTGCCTCATTGGAAAGCTCTTTGGCAGCCGCTCGCGTGGCCCCACAGCCCCGTGGGGCTGCGGCTTTCCGGCGGCCGTCAGCCTCGGCGCCACCGGCGCCCACGTGGCGCCGCCGCGCCAGCCTGCGAAGCATTTTCCCGGTAGGGCCGCGGCTCTGGCGGACAGCTCCCACGCCGAAGAGCCAGGAGGGAAAGCCGTGCCTCGTTGGAAAGCTCTTTGGCAGCCGCTCGTGTGGCCCCACAGCCCGTGGGGCTGCGGGCTTTTCGGCGGCCGTCAGCCTCGGCGGCACCAGTGCCCACGTGGCGCCGCCGCGCCAGCCTGCGAAGCATTTTCCGGTAGGGCTGCGGCTCTGGCGACAGCTCCCACGCCCGAAGAGCCAGGACGGAAAGCCGTGCCTCGTTGGAAAGCTCTTTGGCAGCCGCTCGCGTGGCCCCAGAGCCCGTGGGGCTGCGGGCTTTTCGGCGGCCGTCAGCCTCGGCTCCACCTGCGCCCACGTGGCGCCACCACACCAGCCTGCGAAGCATTTTCCGGTAGGGCCGCGTCTCTGGCGACAGCTCCCACGCCCGAAGAGCCAGGACGGAAAGCCGTGCCTCCTGGAAAGCTCTTTGGCAGCCGCTCACGTGGCCCCACAGCCCGTGGGGCTGCGGGCTTTCCGTCGGCCGTCAGCCTCGGCGACACCTGCGCCCACGTTGCGCCGCCGCGCCAGCCTGCGAAGCATTTTCCGGTAGGGCCGTGGCTCTGGCGACAGCTCCCACGCCCGAAGAGCCAGGAGGGAAAGCCGTGCCTCGTTGGAAAGCTCTTTGGCAGCCGCTCGCGTGGCCCCACAGCCCGTGGGGCTGCGGGCTTTTCGGCGGCCGTCAGCCTCGGCACCACCTGCGCCCACGTGGCGCCGCCGCACCAGCCTGCGAAGCATTTTCCGGTAGGGTCGCGTCTCTGGCGACAGCTCCCACGCCCGAAGAGCCAGGAGGGAAAGCCGTGCCTCGTTGGAAAGCTCTTTGGCAGCCGCTCACGTGGCCCCACAGCCCGTGGGGCTGCGGGCTTTCCGGCGGCCGTCAGCCTCGGCGACACCGGCGTCCACGTGGTGCCGCTGCGCCAGCCTGCGAAGCATTTTCCGGTAGGGCCACGGCTCTGGCGACAGCTCCCACGCCCGAAGAGCCAGGAGGGAAAGCCGTGCCTCGTTGGAAAGCTCTTTGGCAGCCGCTCGCGTGGCCCCACAGCCCGTGGGGCTGCGGGCTTTCTGGCGGCCGTCAGCCTCGGCGACACCGGCGCCCACGTGGCGCCGCCGCGCCAGCCTGCGAAGCATTTTCCGGTAGGGCCGCGGCTCTGGCGACAGCTCCCACGCCCGAAGAGCCAGGAGGGAAAGCCGTGCCTCATTGGAAAGCTCTTTGGCAGCCGCTCGCGTGGCCCCATAGCCCGTGGGGCTGCGGGCTTTCCAGCGGCCATCAGCCTCGGCGACACCAGGGCACACGTAGCCCCGCCGCGCCAGCCTGCGAAGCATTTTCCTGTAGGGCCGCGGCTCTGGCGACAGCTCCCACGCCCGAAGAGCCAGGACGGAAAGCCGTGCCTCGTTGGAAAGCTCTTTGGCAGCCGCTCGCGTGGCCCCACAGCCCGTGGGGCTGCGGGCTTTCCGGCGGCCATCAGCCTCGGCGACACCGGCGCCCACGTGGCGCCACCGCGCCAGCCTGTGAAGCATTTTCCGGTAGGGCCACGGCTCTGGCGACAGCTCCCACGCCCGAAGAGCCAGGAGGGAAAGCCGTGCCTCGTTGGAAAGCTCTTTGGCAGCCGCTCACGTGGCCCCACAGCCCGTGGGGCTGCGGGCTTTCCGGCGGCCGTCAGCCTTGGCGCCACCGGCGCCCACGTGGCGCCGCCGCGCCAGCCTGCGAAGCATTTTCCGGTAGGGCCGCGGCTCTGGCGACAGCTCCCACGCCCGAAGAGCCAGGAGGGAAAGCCGTGCCTCCTTGGAAAGCTCTTTGGCAGCCGCTCACGTGGCCCCACAGCCCGTGGGGCTGCGGGCTTTCCGGCGGCCGTCAGCCTCGGCGACACCTGCGACCACGTGGCGCCGCCGCGCCAGCCTGCGAAGCATTTTCCGGTAGGGCCGCCTCTCTGGCGACAGCTCCCACGCCCGAAGAGCCAGGAGGGAAAGCCGTGCCTCGTTGGAAAGCTCTTTGGCAGCCGCTCGCGTGGCCCCACAGCCCGTGGGGCTGCGGGCTTTTCGGCGGCCGTCAGCCTCGGCGACAACAGTGCCAACGTGGCGCCGCCGCGCCAGCCTGCGAAGCATTTTCCGGTAGGGCCGCGGGTCTGGCGACAGCTCCCACGCCCAAAGAGCCAGGACGGAAAGCCATGCCTCGTTCGAAATCACTTTGGCAGCTGCTCGAGTGGCCCCACAGCCCGTGGGGCTGCGGGCTTTCCGGCGGCCATCAGCCTCGGCGACACCTGCGACCACGTGGCGCCGCCGCGCCAGCCTGCGAAGCATTTTCCGGTAGGGCCGCGGCTCTGGCGACAGCTCCCATGCCCGAAGAGCCAGGAGGGAAAGCCGTGCCTCATTGGAAAGCTCTTTGGCAGCCGCTCGCGTGGCCCCACAGCCCGTGGGGCTGCGGGCTTTCCGGCGGCCGTCAGCCTCGGCGACACCTGCGGCCACGTGGCGCCGCCGCGCCAGCCTGCGAAGCATTTTCCAGTAGGGCCGCGTCTCTGGCGACAGCTCCCACGCCCGAAGAGCCAGGAGGGAAAGCCGTGCCTCCTTGGAAAGCTCTTTGGCAGCCGCTCGCGTGGCCCCACAGCCCGTGGGGCTGCGGGCTTTCCGGCGGGCGTCAGCCTCGGCGCCACCGGCGCCCACGTGGCGCCGCCGCGCCAGCCTGCGAAGCATTTTCCGGTAGGGCCGCGTCTCTGGCGACAGCTCCCACGCCCGAAGAGCCAGGAGGGAAAGCCGTGCCTCGTTGGAAAGCTCTTTGGCAGCCGCTCGCGTGGCCCCACAGCCCGTGGGGCTGCGGGCTTTCCGGCGGCCGTCAGCCTCGGCGGCACCTGCGACCACGTGGCGCCGCCGCGCCAGCCTGCGAAGCATTTTCCGGTAGGGCCGCGGCTCTGGCGACAGCTCCCATGCCCGAAGAGCCATGAGGGAAAGCCGTGCCTCATTGGAAAGCTCTTTGGCAGCCGCTCGCGTGGCCCCACAGCCCGTGGGGCTGCGGGCTTTCCGGCGGCCGTCAGCCTCGGCGACACCTGCGCCCACGTGGCGCCGCCGCGCCAGCCTGCGAAGCATTTTCCGGTAGGGCCGCGTCTCTGGCGACAGCTCCCACGCCCGAAGAGCCAGGAGGGAAAGCCGTGCCTCGTTGGAAAGCTCTTTGGCAGCCGCTCGCGTGGCCCCACAGCCCGTGGGGCTGCGGGCCTTCCGGCAGCCGTCAGCCTCGGCGCCACCGGCGCCCACGTGGCGCCGCCGCGCCAGCCTGCGAAGCATTTTCCGGTATGGCCGCGTCTCTGGCGACAGCTCCCACGCCCGAAGAGCCAGAAGGGAAAGCCGTGCCTCATTGGAAAGCTCTTTGGCAGCCGCTCGCGTGGCCCCACAGCCCGTGGGGCTGCGGGCTTTCCCGGCGGCCGTCAGCCTCGGCGCCACCGGCGCCCACGTGGCGCCGCCGCGCCAGCCTGCGAAGCATTTTCCGGTAGGGCCGCGGCTCTGGCGACAGCTCCCACGCCCGAAGAGCCAGGAGGGAAAGCCGTGCCTCGTTGGAAAGCTCTTTGGCAGCCGCTCGTGTGGCCCCACAGCCCGTGGGGCTGCGGGCTTTTCGGCGGCCGTCAGCCTCGGCGGCACCAGTGCCCACGTGGCGCCGCCGCGCCAGCCTGCGAAGCATTTTCCGGTAGGGCTGCGGCTCTGGCGACAGCTCCCACGCCCGAAGAGCCAGGACGGAAAGCCGTGCCTCGTTGGAAAGCTCTTTGGCAGCCGCTCGCGTGGCCCCAGAGCCCGTGGGGCTGCGGGCTTTTCGGCGGCCGTCAGCCTCGGCTCCACCTGCGCCCACGTGGCGCCACCACACCAGCCTGCGAAGCATTTTCCGGTAGGGCCGCGTCTCTGGCGACAGCTCCACGCCCGAAGAGCCAGGACGGAAAGCCGTGCCTCCTTGGAAAGCTCTTTGGCAGCCGCTCACGTGGCCCCACAGCCCGTGGGGCTGCGGGCTTTCCGGCGGCCGTCAGCCTCGGCGACACCGGCGTCCACGTGGCGCCGCTGCGCCAGCCTGCGAAGCATTTTCCGGTAGGGCCACGGCTCTGGCGACAGCTCCCACGCCCGAAGAGCCAGGAGGGAAAGCCGTGCCTCATTGGAAAGCTCTTTGGCAGCCGCTCGCGTGGCCCCACAGCCCGTGGGGCTGCGGGCTTTCCGGCGGCCGTCAGCCTCGGCGACACCTGCGCCCACGTGGTCGCCGCCGCGCCAGCCTGCGAAGCATTTTCCGGTAGGGCCGCGTCTCTGGCGACAGCTCCCACGCCCGAAGAGCCAGGAGGGAAAGCCGTGCCTCGTTGGAAAGCTCTTTGGCAGCCGCTCGCGTGGCCCCACAGCCCGTGGGGCTGCGGGCTTTCCGGCGGCCGTCAGCCTCGGCGACACCTGCGCCCACGTGGCGCCGCCGCGCCAGCCTGCGAAGCATTTTCCGGTAGGGCCGCGTCTCTGGCGACAGCTCCCACGCCCGAAGAGCCAGGAGGGAAAGCCGTGCCTCGTTGGAAAGCTCTTTGGCAGCCGCTCGCGTGGCCCCACAGCCCGTGGGGCTGCGGGCTTTCCGGCGGCCGTCAGCCTCGGCGCCACCGGCGCCCACGTGGCGCCGCCGCGCCAGCCTGCGAAGCATTTTCCGGTAGGGCCGCGGCTCTGGCGACAGCTCCCACGCCCGAAGAGCCAGGAGGGAAAGCCGTGCCTCGTTGGAAAGCTCTTTGGCAGCCGCTCGTGTGGCCCCCACAGCCCGTGGGGCTGCGGGCTTTTCGGCGGCCGTCAGCCTCGGCGGCACCAGTGCCCACGTGGCGCCGCTGCGCCAGCCTGCGAAGCATTTTCCGGTAGGGCTGCGGCTCTGGCGACAGCTCCCACGCCCGAAGAGCCAGGACGGAAAGCCGTGCCTCGTTGGAAAGCTCTTTGGCAGCCGCTCGCGTGGCCCCACAGCCCGTGGGGCTGCGGGCTTTTCGGCGGCCGTCAGCCTCGGCTCCACCTGCGCCCACGTGGCGCCACCGCACCAGCCTGCGAAGCATTTTCCGGTAGGGCCGCGTCTCTGGCGACAGCTCCCACGCCCGAAGAGCCAGGACGGAAAGCCGTGCCTCCTTGGAAAGCTCTTTGGCAGCCGCTCACGTGGCCCCACAGCCCGTGGGGCTGCGGGCTTTCCGGCGGCCGTCAGCCTCGGCGACACCGGCGTCCACGTGGCGCCGCTGCGCCAGCCTGCGAAGCATTTTCCGGTAGGGCCACGGCTCTGGCGACAGCTCCCACGCCCGAAGAGCCAGGAGGGAAAGCCGTGCCTCATTGGAAAGCTCTTTGGCAGCCGCTCGCGTGGCCCCACAGCCCGTGGGGCTGCGGGCTTTCCGGCGGCCGTCAGCCTCGGCGACACCTGCGCCCACGTGGCGCCGCCGCGCCAGCCTGCGAAGCATTTTCCGGTAGGGCCGCGTCTCTGGCGACAGCTCCCACGCCCGAAGAGCCAGGAGGGAAAGCCGTGCCTCGTTGGAAAGCTCTTTGGCAGCCGCTCGCGTGGCCCCACAGCCCGTGGGGCTGCGGGCTTTCCGGCGGCCGTCAGCCTCGGCGACACCTGCGCCCACGTGGCGCCGCCGCGCCAGCCTGCGAAGCATTTTCCGGTAGGGCCGCGTCTCTGGCGACAGCTCCCACGCCCGAAGAGCCAGGAGGGAAAGCCGTGCCTCGTTGGAAAGCTCTTTGGCAGCCGCTTGCGTGGCCCCACAGCCCGTGGGGCTGCGGGCCTTCCGGGAGCCGTCAGCCTCGGCGCCACCGGCGCCCACGTGGCGCCGCCGCGCCAGCCTGCGAAGCATTTTCCGGTAGGGCCGCGTCTCTGGCGACAGCTCCCACGCCCGAAGAGCCAGAAGGGAAAGCCGTGCCTCGTTGGAAAGCTCTTTGGCAGCTGCTCGCGTGGCCCCACAGCGCGTGGGGCTGCGGGCTTTCCGGTGGCCGTCAGCCTCGGCGACACCGGCGCCCACGTGGCGCCGCCGCGCCAGCCTGCGAAGCATTTTCCGGTAGGGCCGTGGCTCTGGCGACAGCTCCCACGCCCGAAGAGCCAGGAGGGAAAGCCGTGCCTCGTTGGAAAGCTCTTTGGCAGCCGCTCGCGTGGCCCCACAGCCCGTGGGGCTGCGGGCTTTCCGGCGGCCGTCAGCCTCGGCGACACCAGTGCCTACGTGGCGCCGCCACGCCAGCCTGCGAAGCATTTTCCGGTAGGGCCGCGGCTGTGGCGACAGCTCCCACGCCCGAAGAGCCAGGAGGGAAAGCCGTGCCTCGTTGGAAAGCTCTTTGGCAGCCGCTCGCGTGGCACCACAGCCCGTGGGGCTGCGGGCTTTCCGGCGGCCGTCAGCCTCGGTGACACCTGCGACCACGTGGCGCCGCCGCGCCAGCCTGCGAAGCATTTTCCGGTAGGGCCGCGTCTCTGGCGACAGCTCCCACGCCCGAAGAGCCAGGAGGGAAAGCCGTGCCTCGTTGGAAAGCTCTTTGGCAGCCGCTCGCGTGGCCCCACAGCCCGTGGGGCTGCGGGCTTTCCGGCGGCCGTCAGCCTCGGCGACACCGGCGCCCACGTGGCGCCGCCGCGCCAGCCTGCGAAGCATTTTCCGGTAGGGCCGCGGCTCTGGCGACAGCTCCCACGCCCGAAGAGCCAGGAGGGAAAGCCGTGCCTCGTTGGAAAGCTCTTTGGCAGCCGCTCGCGTGGCCCCACAGCGCGTGGGGCTGCGGGCTTTCCAGCGGCCATCAGCCTCGGCGACACCAGGGCACACGTGGCCCCGCCGCGCCAGCCTGCGAAGCATTTTCCGGTAGGGCCGCGGCTCTGGCGACAGCTCCCACGCCCGAAGAGCCAGGACGGAAAGCCGTGCCTCGTTGGAAAGCTCTTTGGCAGCCGCTCGCGTGGTCCTACAGCCCGTGGGGCTGCGGGCTTTCCGGCGGCCATCAGCCTCGGCGACACCGGCGCCCACGTGGCGCCAACGCGCCAGCCTGCGAAGCATTTTCCGGTAGGGCCACGGCTCTGGCGACAGCTCCCACGCCCGAAGAGCCAGGAGGGAAAGCCGTGCCTCGTTGGAAAGCTCTTTGGCAGCCGCTCACGTGGCCCCACAGCCCGTGGGGCTGCGGGCTTTCCGGCGGCCGTCAGCCTTGGCGCCACCGGCGCCCACGTGGCGCCGCCGCGCCAGCCTGCGAAGCATTTTCCGGTAGGGCCGCGGCTGTGGCGACAGCTCCCACGCCCGAAGAGCCAGGAGGGAAAGCCGTGTCTCGTTGGAAAGCTCTTTGGCAGCCGCTCACGTGGCCCCATAGCCCGTGGGGCTGCGGGCTTTCCGGCGGCCGTCAGCCTCGGCGACACCTGCGACCACGTGGCGCCGCCGCGCCAGCCTGCGAAGCATTTTGCGGTAGGGCCGCCTCTCTGGCGACAGCTCCCACGCCCGAAGAGCCAGGAGGGAAAGCCGTGCCTCGTTGGAAAGCTCTTTGGCAGCCGCTCGCGTGGCCCCACAGCCCGTGGGGCTGCGGGCTTTTCGGCGGCCGTCAGCCTCGGAGACAACAGTGCCAACGTGGCGCCGCCGCGCCAGCCTGCGAAGCATTTTCCTGTAGGACCGCGGCTCTAGCGACAGCTCCCACGCCCGAAGAGCCAGGACGGAAAGCCGTGCCTCGTTGGAAATCTCTTTGGCAGCTGCTCGAGTGGCCCCACAGCCCGTGGGGCTGCGGGCTTTCCGGCGGCCATCAGCCTCGGCGACACCTGCGACCACGTGGCGCCGCCGCGCCAGCCTGCGAAGCATTTTCCGGTAGGGCCGCGGCTCTGGCGACAGCTCCCATGCCCGAAGAGCCAGGACGGAAAGCCGTGCCTCATTGGAAAGCTCTTTGGCAGCCGCTCGCGTGGCCCCACAGCCCGTGGGGCTGCGGGCTTTCCGGCGGCCGTCAGCCTCGGCGACACCTGCGGCCACGTGGCGCCGCCGCGCCAGCCTGCGAAGCATTTTCCAGTAGGGCCGCGGCTCTGGCGACAGCTCCCACGCCCGAAGAGCCAGGAGGGAAAGCCGTGCCTCGTTGGAAAGCTCTTTGGCAGCCGCTCGCGTGGCCCCACAGCCCGTGGGGCTGCGGGCTTTCCGGCGGGCGTCAGCCTCGGCGCCACCGGCGCCCACGTGGCGCCGCCGCGCCAGCCTGCGAAGCATTTTCCGGTAGGGCCGCGTCTCTGGCGACAGCTCCCACGCCCGAAGAGCCAGGAGGGAAAGCCGTGCCTCCTTGGAAAGCTCTTTGGCAGCCGCTCGCGTGGCCCCACAGCCCGTGGGGCTGCGGGCTTTCCGACGGCCGTCAGCCTCGGCGACACCAGTGCCCACGTGGCGCCGCCGCGCCAGCCTGCGAAGCATTTTCCGGTAGGGCCGCGTCTCTGGCGACAGCTCCCACGCCCGAAGAGCCAGGAGGGAAAGCCGTGCCTCGTTGGAAAGCTCTTTGGCAGCCGCTCGCGTGGCCCCACAGCCCGTGGGGCTGCGGGCTTTTCGGCGGCCGTCAGCCTCGGCGACACCAGTGCCCACGTGGCGCCGCCGCGCCAGCCTGCGAAGCATTTTCCGGTAGGGCCGCGTCTCTGGCGAGAGCTCCCACGCCCGAAGAGCCAGGAGGGAAAGCCGTGCCTCGTTGGAAAGCTCTTTGGCAGCCGCTCGCGTGGCCCCACAGCCAGTGGGGCTGCGGGCCTTCCGGCAGCCGTCAGCCTCGGCGCCACCGGCGCCCACGTGGCGCCGCCGCGCCAGCCTGCGAAGCATTTTCCGGTAGGGCCGCGTCTCTGGCGACAGCTCCCACGCCCGAAGAGCCAGGAGGGAAAGCCGTGCCTCGTTGGAAAGCTCTTTGGCAGCCGCTCGCGTGGCCCCACAGCCCGTGGGGCTGCGGGCTTTCCGGCGGCCGTCAGCCTCGGCGACACCAGTGCCCACGTGGCGCCGCCGCGCCAGCCTGAGAAGCATTTTCCGGTAGGGCCGCGTCTCTGGAGACAGCTCCCACGCCTGAAGAGCCAGGAGGGAAAGCCGTGCCTCGTTGGAAAGATCTTTGGCAGCCGCTCGCGTGGCCCCACAGCCCGTGGGGCTGCGGGCTTTCCGGCGGCCGTCAGCCTCGGCGACACCTGCGACCACGTGGCGCCGCCGTGCCAGCCTGCGAAGCATTTTCCGGTAGGGCCGCGGCTCTGGCGACAGCTCCCACGCCCGAAGAGCCAGGAGGGAAAGCCGTGCCTCGTTGGAAAGCTCTTTGGCAGCCGCTCGCATGGCCCCACAGCCCGTGGGGCTGCGGGCTTTCCGGCGGCCGTCAGCCTCGGCGCCACCGGCGCCCACGTGGCGCCGCCACGCCAGCCTGCGAAGCATTTTCCGGTAGGGCCGCGGCTGTGGCGACAGCTCCCATGCCCGAAGAGCCAGGAGGGAAAGCCGTGCCTCGTTGGAAAGCTCTTTGGCAGCCGCTCGCGTGGCCCCACAGCCCGTGGGGCTGCGGGCTTTTCGGCGGCCGTCAGCCTCGGCGACACCAGTGCCCACGTGGCGCCGCCGCGCCAGCCTGCGAAGCATTTTCCGGTAGGGCCGCGTCTCTGGCGACAGCTCCCACGCCCGAAGAGCCAGGAGGGAAAGCCGTGCCTCGTTGGAAAGCTCTTTGGCAGCCGCTCGCGTGGCCCCACAGCCAGTGGGGCTGCGGGCCTTCCGGCAGCCGTCAGCCTCGGCGCCACCGGCGCCCACGTGGCGCCGCCGCGCCAGCCTGCGAAGCATTTTCCGGTAGGGCCGCGTCTCTGGCGACAGCTCCCACGCCCGAAGAGCCAGGAGGGAAAGCCGTGCCTCGTTGGAAAGCTCTTTGGCAGCCGCTCGCGTGGCCCCACAGCCCGTGGGGCTGCGGGCTTTCCGGCGGCCGTCAGCCTCGGCGACACCAGTGCCCACGTGGCGCCGCCGCGCCAGCCTGCGAAGCATTTTCCGGTAGGGCCGCGTCTCTGGCGACAGCTCCCACGCCTGAAGAGCCAGGAGGGAAAGCCGTGCCTCGTTGGAAAGCTCTTTGGCAGCCGCTCGCATGGCCCCACAGCCCGTGGGGCTGCGGGCTTTCCGGCGGCCGTCAGCCTCGGCGCCACCGGCGCCCACGTGGCGCCGCCACGCCAGCCTGCGAAGCATTTTCCGGTAGGGCCGCGGCTGTGGCGACAGCTCCCATGCCCGAAGAGCCAGGAGGGAAAGCCGTGCCTCGTTGGAAAGCTCTTTGGCAGCCGCTCGCGTGGCCCCACAGCCCGTGGGGCTGCGGGCTTTTCGGCGGCCGTCAGCCTCGGCGACACCAGGGCACACGTGGCCCCGCCGCGCCAGCCTGCGAAGCATTTTCCGGTAGGGCCGCGGCTCTGGCGACAGCTCCCACGCCCGAAGAGCCAGGACGGAAAGCCGTGCCTCGTTGGAAAGCTCTTTGGCAGCCGCTCGCGTGGTCCTACAGCCCGTGGGGCTGCGGGCTTTCCGGCGGCCATCAGCCTCGGCGACACCGGCGCCCACGTGGCGCCACCGCGCCAGCCTGCGAAGCATTTTCCGGTAGGGCCACGGCTCTGGCGACAGCTCCCACGCCCGAAGAGCCAGGAGGGAAAGCCGTGCCTCGTTGGAAAGCTCTTTGGCAGCCGCTCACGTGGCCCCACAGCCCGTGGGGCTGCGGGCTTTCCGGCGGCCGTCAGCCTTGGCGCCACCGGCGCCCACGTGGCGCCGCCGCGCCAGCCTGCGAAGCATTTTCCGGTAGGGCCGCGGCTGTGGCGACAGCTCCCACGCCCGAAGAGCCAGGAGGGAAAGCCGTGCCTCGTTGGAAAGCTCTTTGGCAGCCGCTCACGTGGCCCCATAGCCCGTGGGGCTGCGGGCTTTCCGGCGGCCGTCAGCCTCGGCGACACCTGCGACCACGTGGCGCCGCCGCGCCAGCCTGCGAAGCATTTTGCGGTAGGGCCGCCTCTCTGGCGACAGCTCCCACGCCCGAAGAGCCAGGAGGGAAAGCCGTGCCTCGTTGGAAAGCTCTTTGGCAGCCGCTCGCGTGGCCCCACAGCCCGTGGGGCTGCGGGCTTTTCGGCGGCCGTCAGCCTCGGCGACAACAGTGCCAACGTGGCGCCGCCGCGCCAGCCTGCGAAGCATTTTCCTGTAGGACCGCGGCTCTAGCGACAGCTCCCACGCCCGAAGAGCCAGGACGGAAAGCCGTGCCTCGTTGGAAATCTCTTTGGCAGCTGCTCGAGTGGCCCCACAGCCCGTGGGGCTGCGGGCTTTCCGGCGGCCATCAGCCTCGGCGACACCTGCGACCACGTGGCGCCGCCGCGCCAGCCTGCGAAGCATTTTCCGGTAGGGCCGCGGCTCTGGCGACAGCTCCCATGCCCGAAGAGCCAGGACGGAAAGCCGTGCCTCATTGGAAAGCTCTTTGGCAGCCGCTCGCGTGGCCCCACAGCCCGTGGGGCTGCGGGCTTTCCGGCGGCCGTCAGCCTCGGCGACACCTGCGGCCACGTGGCGCCGCCGCGCCAGCCTGCGAAGCATTTTCCAGTAGGGCCGCGTCTCTGGCGACAGCTCCCACGCCCGAAGAGCCAGGAGGGAAAGCCGTGCCTCGTTGGAAAGCTCTTTGGCAGCCGCTCGCGTGGCCCCAGAGCCCGTGGGGCTGCGGGCTTTCCGGCGGGCGTCAGCCTCGGCGCCACCGGCGCCCACGTGGCGCCGCCGCGCCAGCCTGCGAAGCATTTTCCGGTAGGGCCGCGTCTCTGGCGACAGCTCCCACGCCCGAAGAGCCAGGAGGGAAAGCCGTGCCTCCTTGGAAAGCTCTTTGGCAGCCGCTCGCGTGGCCCCACAGCCCGTGGGGCTGCGGGCTTTCCGGCGGCCGTCAGCCTCGGCGACACCAGTGCCCACGTGGCGCCGCCGCGCCAGCCTGCGAAGCATTTTCCGGTAGGGCCGCGTCTCTGGCGACAGCTCCCACGCCCGAAGAGCCAGGAGGGAAAGCCGTGCCTCGTTGGAAAGCTCTTTGGCAGCCGCTCGCGTGGCCCCACAGCCCGTGGGGCTGCGGGCTTTTCGGCGGCCGTCAGCCTCGGCGACACCAGTGCCCACGTGGCGCCGCCGCGCCAGCCTGCGAAGCATTTTCCGGTAGGGCCGCGTCTCTGGCGAGAGCTCCCACGCCCGAAGAGCCAGGAGGGAAAGCCGTGCCTCCTTGGAAAGCTCTTTGGCAGCCGCTCGCGTGGCCCCACAGCCAGTGGGGCTGCGGGCCTTCCGGCAGCCGTCAGCCTCGGCGCCACCGGCGCCCACGTGGCGCCGCCGCGCCAGCCTGCGAAGCATTTTCCGGTAGGGCCGCGTCTCTGGCGACAGCTCCCACGCCCGAAGAGCCAGGAGGGAAAGCCGTGCCTCGTTGGAAAGCTCTTTGGCAGCCGCTCGCGTGGCCCCACAGCCCGTGGGGCTGCGGGCTTTCCGGCGGCCGTCAGCCTCGGCGACACCAGTGCCCACGTGGCGCCGCCGCGCCAGCCTGAGAAGCATTTTCCGGTAGGGCCGCGTCTCTGGAGACAGCTCCCACGCCTGAAGAGCCAGGAGGGAAAGCCGTGCCTCGTTGGAAAGATCTTTGGCAGCCGCTCGCGTGGCCCCACAGCCCGTGGGGCTGCGGGCTTTCCGGCGGCCGTCAGCCTCGGCGACACCTGCGACCACGTGGCGCCGCCGTGCCAGCCTGCGAAGCATTTTCCGGTAGGGCCGCGTCTCTGGCGACAGCTCCCACGCCCGAAGAGCCAGGAGGGAAAGCCGTGCCTCGTTGGAAAGCTCTTTGGCAGCCGCTCGCATGGCCCCACAGCCCGTGGGGCTGCGGGCTTTCCGGCGGCCGTCAGCCTCGGCGCCACCGGCGCCCACGTGGCGCCGCCACGCCAGCCTGCGAAGCATTTTCCGGTAGGGCCGCGGCTGTGGCGACAGCTCCCATGCCCGAAGAGCCAGGAGGGAAAGCCGTGCCTCGTTGGAAAGCTCTTTGGCAGCCGCTCGCGTGGCCCCACAGCCCGTGGGGCTGCGGGCTTTTCGGCGGCCGTCAGCCTCGGCGACACCAGTGCCCACGTGGCGCCGCCGCGCCAGCCTGCGAAGCATTTTCCGGTAGGGCCGCGTCTCTGGCGACAGCTCCCACGCCCGAAGAGCCAGGAGGGAAAGCCGTGCCTCGTTGGAAAGCTCTTTGGCAGCCGCTCGCGTGGCCCCACAGCCAGTGGGGCTGCGGGCCTTCCGGCAGCCGTCAGCCTCGGCGCCACCGGCGCCCACGTGGCGCCGCCGCGCCAGCCTGCGAAGCATTTTCCGGTAGGGCCGCGTCTCTGGCGACAGCTCCCACGCCCGAAGAGCCAGGAGGGAAAGCCGTGCCTCGTTGGAAAGCTCTTTGGCAGCCGCTCGCGTGGCCCCACAGCCCGTGGGGCTGCGGGCTTTCCGGCGGCCGTCAGCCTCGGCGACACCAGTGCCCACGTGGCGCCGCCGCGCCAGCCTGAGAAGCATTTTCCGGTAGGGCCGCGTCTCTGGAGACAGCTCCCACGCCTGAAGAGCCAGGAGGGAAAGCCGTGCCTCGTTGGAAAGATCTTTGGCAGCCGCTCGCGTGGCCCCACAGCCCGTGGGGCTGCGGGCTTTCCGGCGGCCGTCAGCCTCGGCGACACCTGCGCCCACGTGGCGCCGCCACGCCAGCCTGCGAAGCATTTTCCGGTAGGGCCGCGGCTGTGGCGACAGCTCCCATGCCCGAAGAGCCAGGAGGGAAAGCCGTGCCTCGTTGGAAAGCTCTTTGGCAGCCGCTCGCGTGGCCCCACAGCCCGTGGGGCTGCGGGCTTTTCGGCGGCCGTCAGCCTCGGCGACACCAGTGCCCAAGTGGCGCCGCCGCGCCAGCCTGCGAAGCATTTTCCGGTAGGGCCGCGGCTGTGGCGACAGCTCCCACGCCCGAAGAGCCAGGAGGGAAAGCCGTGCCTCGTTGGAAAGCTCTTTGGCAGCCGCTCGCGTGGCCCCACAGCCCGTGGGGCTGCGGGCTTTTCGGCGGCCGTCAGCCTCGGCGACACCAGTGCCCACGTGGCGCCGCCGCGCCAGCCTGCGAAGCATTTTCCGGTAGGGCCGCGTCTCTGGCGACAGCTCCCACGCCCGAAGAGCCAGGAGGGAAAGCCGTGCCTCGTTGGAAAGCTCTTTGGCAGCCGCTCGCGTGGCCCCACAGCCCGTGGGGCTGCGGGCTTTCCGGCGGCCGTCAGCCTCGGCGACACCGGCGCCCACGTGGCGCCGCCGCGCCAGCCTGCGAAGCATTTTCCGGTAGGGCCGCGGCTGTGGCGACAGCTCCCACGCCCGAAGAGCCAGGAGGGAAAGCCGTGCCTCGTTGGAAAGCTCTTTGGCAGCCGCTCGCGTGGCCCCAGAGCCCGTGGGGCTGCGGGCTTTCCGGCGGCCGTCAGCCTCGGCGCCACCGGCGCCCACGTGGCGCCGCCGCGCCAGCCTGCGAAGCATTTTCCGGTAGGGCCGCGTCTCTGGCGACAGCTCCCATGCCCGAAGAGCCAGGAGGGAAAGCCGTGCCTCATTGGAAAGCTCTTTGGCAGCCGCTCGCGTGGCCCCACAGCCCGTGGGGCTGCGGGCTTTCCGGCGGCCATCAGCCTCGGCGACACCTGCACCCACGTGGCACCGCCGCCCCTGCCTGCGAAGCATTTTCCGGTAGGGCCGCGGCTGTGGCGACAGCTCCCACGCCCGAAGAGCCAGGAGGGAAAGCCGTGCCTCGTTGGAAAGCTCTTTGGCAGCCGCTCGCGTGGCCCCACAGCCAGTGGGGCTGCGGGCCTTCCGGGAGCCGTCAGCCTCGGCGCCACCGGCGCCCACGTGGCGCCGCCGCGCCAGCCTGCGAAGCATTTTCCGGTAGGGCCGCGTTTCTGTCGACAGCTCCCACGCCCGAAGAGCCAGGAGGGAAAGCCGTGCCTCGTTGGAAAGCTCTTTGGCAGCCGCTCGCGTGGCCCCACAGCCCGTGGGGCTGCGGGCTTTCCGGCGGCCGTCAGCCTCGGCGACACCGGCGCCCACGTGGCGCTGCCGCGCCAGCCTGCGAAGCATTTTCTGGTAGGGCCGCGTCTCTGGCGACAGCTCCCACGCCCGAAGAGCCAGGAGGGAAAGCCGTGCCTCGTTGGAAAGCTCTTTGGCAGCCGCTCGCGTGGCCCCACAGCCCGTGGGGCTGCGGGCTTTCCGGCGGCCGTCAGCCTCGGCGCCACCGGCGCCCACGTGGCGCCGCCGCGCCAGCCTGCGAAGCATTTTCCGGTAGGGCCGCGGCTCTGGCGACAGCTCCCACGCCCGAAGAGCCAGGAGGGAAAGCCGTGCCTCGTTGGAAAGCTCTTTGGCAGCCGCTCGCGTGGTCCTACAGCCCGTGGGGCTGCGGGATTTCCGGCGGCCGTCAGCCTCGGCAACACCGGCGCCCACGTGGCGCTGCCGCGCCAGCCTGCGAAGCATTTTCCGGTAGGGCCGCGTCTCTGGCGACAGCTCCCACGCCCGAAGAGCCAGGAGGGAAAGCCGTGCCTCGTTGGAAAGCTCTTTGGCAGCCGCTCGCGTGGCCCCAGAGCCCGTGGGGCTGCGGGCTTTCCGGCGGCCGTCAGCCTCGGCGCCACCGGCGCCCACGTGGCGCCGCCGCGCCAGCCTGCGAAGCATTTTCCGGTAGGGCCGCGGCTCTGGCAACAGCTCCCACGCCCGAAGAGCCAGGAGGGAAAGCCGTGCCTCGTTGGAAAGCTCTTTGGCAGCCGCTCGCGTGGCCCCACAGCCCGTGGGGCTGCGGGCTTTCCGGCGGCCGTCAGCCTCGGCGACACCGGCGCCCACGTGGCGCTGCCGCGCCAGCCTGCGAAGCATTTTCCGGTAGGGCCGCGTCTCTGGCGACAGCTCCCACGCCCGAAGAGCCAGGAGGGAAAGCCGTGCCTCGTTGGAAAGCTCTTTGGCAGCCGCTCGCGTGGCCCCACAGCCCGTGGGGCTGCGGGCTTTCCGGCGGCCGTCAGCCTCGGCGCCACCGGCGCCCACGTGGCGCCGCCGCGCCAGCCTGCGAAGCATTTTCCGGTAGGGCCGCGGCTCTGGCGACAGCTCCCACGCCCGAAGAGCCAGGAGGGAAAGCCGTGCCTCGTTGGAAAGCTCTTTGGCAGCCGCTCGCGTGGTCCTACAGCCCGTGGGGCTGCGGGATTTCCGGCGGCCGTCAGCCTCGGCGACACCTGCGCCCACGTGGCGCCGCCGCGCCAGCCTGCGAAGCATTTTCCGGTAGGGCCGCGGCTCTGGCGACAGCTCCCACGCCCGAAGAGCCAGGAGGGAAAGCCGTGCCTCGTTGGAAAGCTCTTTGGCAGCCGCTCGCGTGGCCCCACAGCCCGTGGGGCTGCGGGCTTTCCGGCGGCCGTCAGCCTTGGCGACAGCTGCGCCCACGTGGCGCCGCCACGCCAGCCTGCGAAGCATTTTCCGGTAGGGCCGCGGCTCTGGCGACAGCTCCCACGCCCGAAGAGCCAGGAGGGAAAGCCGTGCCTCGTTGGAAAGCTCTTTGGCAGCCGCTCGCGTGGCCCCACAGCCCGTGGGGCTGCGGGCTTTCCGGCGGCCGTCAGCCTCGGCGACACCTGCGACCACGTGGCGCCGCCGCGCCAGCCTGCGAAGCATTTTCCGGTAGGGCCGCGTCTCTGGCGACAGCTACCACGCCCGAAGAGCCAGGAGGGAAAGCCGTGCGTCGATGGAAAGCTCTTTGGCAGCCGCTCGCGTGGCCCCACAGCCCGTGGGGCTGCGGGCTTTCCAGCGGCCGTCAGCCTCGGCGCCACCGGCGCCCATGTGGCGCCGCCGCGCCAGCCTGCGAAGCATTTTCCGGTAGGGCCGCGGCTGTGGCGACAGCTCCCACGCCCGAAGAGCCAGGAGGGAAAGCCGTGCCTCGTTGGAAACCTCTGTGGCAGCCGCTCGCATGGCCCCATAGCCCGTGGGGCTGCGGGCTTTCCGGCGGCCATCAGCCTCGGCGACACCAGGGCACACGTGGCGCCGCCGTGCCAGCCTGCGAAGCATTTTCCGGTAGGACCGCGGCTCTGGCGACAGCTCCCACGCCCGAAGAGCCAGGACGGAAAGCCGTGCCTCGTTGGAAAGCTGTTTGGCAACCGCTCGCGTGGCCCCACAGCCCGTGGGGCTGCGGGCTTTCCGGCGGCCATCAGCCTCGGCGACACCTGTGACCACGTGGCGCCGCTGCGCCAGCCTGCGAAGCATTTTCCGGTAGGGCCGCATCTCTGGCGACAGCTCCCACGCCCGAAGAGCCAGGACGGAAAGCCGTGCCTCGTTGGAAAGCTCTTTGGCAGCCGCTCGCGTGGCCCCACAGCCCGTGGGGCTGCGGGCCTTCCGTCAGCCGTCAGCCTCGGCGCCACCGGCGCCCACGTGGCGCCGCCACGCCAGCCTGCGAAGCATTTTCCGGTAGGGCCGCGTCTCTGGCGACAGCTCCCACGCCCGAAGAGCCAGGAGGGAAAGCCGTGCCTCGTTGGAAAGCTCTTTGGCAGCCGCTCGCGTGGCCCCACAGCCCGTGGGGCTGCGGGCTTTTCGGCGGCCGTCAGCCTCGGCGACACCAGTGCCCACGTGGCGCCGCCGCGCCAGCCTGCGAAGCATTTTCCGGTAGGGCCGCGGCTGTGGCGACAGGTCCCACGCCCGAAGAGCCAGGAGGGAAAGCCGTGCCTCGTTGGAAAGCTCTTTGGCAGCTGCTCGCGTGGCCCCAGAGCCCGTGGGGCTGCGGGCTTTCCGGCGGCCGTCAGCCTCGGCGCCACCGGCGCCCACGTGGCGCCGCCGCGCCAGCCTGCGAAGCATTTTCCGGTAGGGCCGCGGCTCTGGCGACAGCTCCCACGCCCGAAGAGCCAGGAGGGAAAGCCGTGCCTCATTGGAAAGCTCTTTGGCAGCCGCTCGCGTGGCCCCACAGCCCGTGGGGCTGCGGGCTTTCCGGCGGCCGTCAGACTCGGCGACACCTGCACCCACGTGGCACCGCCGCGCCAGCCTGCGAAGCATTTTCCGGTAGGGCCGCGGCTGTGGCGACAGCTCCCACGCCCGAAGAGCCAGGAGGGAAAGCCGTGCCTCGTTGGAAAGCTCTTTGGCAGCCGCTCGCGTGGCCCCACAGCCCGTGGGGCTGCGGGCTTTCTGGCGGCCGTCAGCCTCGGCGACACCAGTGCCCACGTGGCGCCGCCGCGCCAGCCTGAGAAGCATTTTCCGGTAGGGCCGCGTCTCTGGAGACAGCTCCCACGCCTGAAGAGCCAGGAGGGAAAGCCGTGCCTCGTTGGAAAGATCTTTGGCAGCCGCTCGCGTGGCCCCACAGCCGTGGGGCTGCGGGCTTTCCGGCGGCCGTCAGCCTCGGCGACACCTGCGACTACGTGGCGCCGCCGTGCCAGCCTGCGAAGCATTTTCCTGTAGGGCCGCGGCTGTGGCGACAGCTCCCACGCCCGAAGAGCCAGGAGGGAAAGCCGTGCCTCGTTGGAAAGCTCTTTGGCAGCCGCTCGCGTGGTCCTACAGCCCGTGGGGCTGCGGGCTTTCCGGCGGCCATCAGCCTCGGCGACACCGGCGCCCACGTGGCGCCACCGCGCCAGCCTGTGAAGCATTTTCCGGTAGGGCCACGGCTCTGGCGACAGCTCCCACGCCCGAAGAGCCAGGAGGGAAAGCCGTGCCTCGTTGGAAAGCTCTTTGGCAGCCGCTCACGTGGCCCCACAGCCCGTGGGGCTGCGGGCTTTCCGGCGGCCGTCAGCCTTGGCGCCACCGGCGCCCACGTGGCGCCGCCGCGCCAGCCTGCGAAGCATTTTCCGGTAGGGCCGCGGCTCTGGCGACAGCTCCCACGCCCGAAGAGCCAGGAGGGAAAGCCGTGCCTCGTTGGAAAGCTCTTTGGCAGCCGCTCACGTGGCCCCACAGCCCGTGGGGCTGCGGGCTTTCCGGCGGCCGTCAGCCTCGGCGACACCTGCGACCACGTGGCGCCGCCGCGCCAGCCTGCGAAGCATTTTCCGGTAGGGCCGCCTCTCTGGCGACAGCTCCCACGCCCGAAGAGCCAGGAGGGAAAGCCGTGCCTCGTTGGAAAGCTCTTTGGCAGCCGCTCGCGTGGCCCCACAGCCTGTGGGGCTGCGGGCTTTTCGGCGGCCGTCAGCCTCGGCGACAACAGTGCCAACGTGGCGCCGCCGCGCCAGCCTGCGAAGCATTTTCCGGTAGGGCCGCGGGTCTGGCGACAGCTCCCACGCCCAAAGAGCCAGGACGGAAAGCCGTGCCTCGTTCGAAATCTCTTTGGCAGCTGCTCGAGTGGCCCCACAGCCCGTGGGGCTGCGGGCTTTCCGGCGGCCATCAGCCTCGGCGACAACAGTGCCAACGTGGCGCCGCCGCGCCAGCCTGCGAAGCATTTTCCGGTAGGGCCGCGGCTCTGGCGACAGCTCCCACGCCCGAAGAGCCAGGACGGAAAGCCGTGCCTCATTGGAAAGCTCTTTGGCAGCTGCTCGAGTGGCCCCACAGCCCGTGGGGCTGCGGGCTTTCCGGCGGCCATCAGCCTCGGCGACACCTGCGACCACGTGGCGCCGCCGCGCCAGCCTGCGAAGCATTTTCCGGTAGGGCCGCGGCTCTGGCGACAGCTCCCATGCCCGAAGAGCCAGGAGGGAAAGCCGTGCCTCATTGGAAAGCTCTTTGGCAGCCGCTCGCGTGGCCCCACAGCCCGTGGGGCTGCGGGCTTTCCGGCGGCCGTCAGACTCGGCGACACCTGCACCCACGTGGCACCGCCGCGCCAGCCTGCGAAGCATTTTCCGGTAGGGCCGCGGCTGTGGCGACAGCTCCCACGCCCGAAGAGCCAGGAGGGAAAGCCGTGCCTCGTTGGAAAGCTCTTTGGCAGCCGCTCGCGTGGCCCCACAGCCCGTGGGGCTGCGGGCTTTCTGGCGGCCGTCAGCCTCGGCGACACCAGTGCCCACGTGGCGCCGCCGCGCCAGCCTGAGAAGCATTTTCCGGTAGGGCCGCGTCTCTGGAGACAGCTCCCACGCCTGAAGAGCCAGGAGGGAAAGCCGTGCCTCGTTGGAAAGATCTTTGGCAGCCGCTCGCGTGGCCCCACAGCCGTGGGGCTGCGGGCTTTCCGGCGGCCGTCAGCCTCGGCGACACCTGCGACTACGTGGCGCCGCCGTGCCAGCCTGCGAAGCATTTTCCTGTAGGGCCGCGGCTGTGGCGACAGCTCCCACGCCCGAAGAGCCAGGAGGGAAAGCCGTGCCTCGTTGGAAAGCTCTTTGGCAGCCGCTCGCGTGGTCCTACAGCCCGTGGGGCTGCGGGCTTTCCGGCGGCCATCAGCCTCGGCGACACCGGCGCCCACGTGGCGCCACCGCGCCAGCCTGTGAAGCATTTTCCGGTAGGGCCACGGCTCTGGCGACAGCTCCCACGCCCGAAGAGCCAGGAGGGAAAGCCGTGCCTCGTTGGAAAGCTCTTTGGCAGCCGCTCACGTGGCCCCACAGCCCGTGGGGCTGCGGGCTTTCCGGCGGCCGTCAGCCTTGGCGCCACCGGCGCCCACGTGGCGCCGCCGCGCCAGCCTGCGAAGCATTTTCCGGTAGGGCCGCGGCTCTGGCGACAGCTCCCACGCCCGAAGAGCCAGGAGGGAAAGCCGTGCCTCGTTGGAAAGCTCTTTGGCAGCCGCTCACGTGGCCCCACAGCCCGTGGGGCTGCGGGCTTTCCGGCGGCCGTCAGCCTCGGCGACACCTGCGACCACGTGGCGCCGCCGCGCCAGCCTGCGAAGCATTTTCCGGTAGGGCCGCCTCTCTGGCGACAGCTCCCACGCCCGAAGAGCCAGGAGGGAAAGCCGTGCCTCGTTGGAAAGCTCTTTGGCAGCCGCTCGCGTGGCCCCACAGCCCGTGGGGCTGCGGGCTTTTCGGCGGCCGTCAGCCTCGGCGACAACAGTGCCAACGTGGCGCCGCCGCGCCAGCCTGCGAAGCATTTTCCGGTAGGGCCGCGGGTCTGGCGACAGCTCCCACGCCCAAAGAGCCAGGACGGAAAGCCGTGCCTCGTTCGAAATCTCTTTGGCAGCTGCTCGAGTGGCCCCACAGCCCGTGGGGCTGCGGGCTTTCCGGCGGCCATCAGCCTCGGCGACAACAGTGCCAACGTGGCGCCGCCGCGCCAGCCTGCGAAGCATTTTCCGGTAGGGCCGCGGCTCTGGCGACAGCTCCCACGCCCGAAGAGCCAGGACGGAAAGCCGTGCCTCATTGGAAAGCTCTTTGGCAGCTGCTCGAGTGGCCCCACAGCCCGTGGGGCTGCGGGCTTTCCGGCGGCCATCAGCCTCGGCGACACCTGCGACCACGTGGCGCCGCCGCGCCAGCCTGCGAAGCATTTTCCGGTAGGGCCGCGGCTCTGGCGACAGCTCCCATGCCCGAAGAGCCAGGAGGGAAAGCCGTGCCTCATTGGAAAGCTCTTTGGCAGCCGCTCGCGTGGCCCCACAGCCCGTGGGGCTGCGGGCTTTCCGGCGGCCGTCAGCCTCGGCGACACCTGCGGCCACGTGGCGCCGCCGTGCCAGCCTGCGAAGCATTTTCCGGTAGGGCCGCGTCTCTGGCGACAGCTCCCACGCCCGAAGAGCCAGGAGGGAAAGCCGTGCCTCGTTGGAAAGCTCTTTGGCAGCCGCTCGCGTGGCCCCACAGCCCGTGGGGCTGCGGGCTTTCCGGCGGCCGTCAGCCTCGGCGACACCAGTGCCCACGTGGCGCCGCCGCGCCAGCCTGCGAAGCATTTTCCGGTAGGGCCGCGTCTCTGGCGACAGCTCCCACGCCCGAAGAGCCAGGAGGGAAAGCCGTGCCTCGTTGGAAAGCTCTTTGGCAGCCGCTCGCGTGGCCCCACAGCCCGTCGGGCTGCGGGCTTTTCGGCGGCCATCAGCCTCGGCGACACCAGTGCCCACGTGGCGCCGCCGCGCCAGCCTGCGAAGCATTTTCCGGTAGGGCCGCGGCTGTGGCGACAGCTCCCACGCCCGAAGAGCCAGGAGGGAAAGCCGTGCCTCGTTGGAAAGCTCTTTGGCAGCCGCTCGCGTGGCCCCAGAGCCCGTGGGGCTGCGGGCTTTCCGGCGGCCGTCAGCCTCGGCGCCACCGGCGCCCACGTGGCGCCGCCGCGCCAGCCTGCGAAGCATTTTCCGGTAGGGCCGCGTCTCTGGCGACAGCTCCCACGCCCGAAGAGCCAGGAGGGAAAGCCGTGCCTCATTGGAAAGCTCTTTGGCAGCCGCTCGCGTGGCCCCACAGCCCGTGGGGCTGCGGGCTTTCCGGCGGCCGTCAGCCTCGGCGACACCTGCACCCACGTGGCACCGCCGCCCCAGCCTGCGAAGCATTTTCCGGTAGGGCCGCGGCTGTGGCGACAGCTCCCACGCCCGAAGAGCCAGGAGGGAAAGCCGTGCCTCGTTGGAAAGCTCTTTGGCAGCCGCTCGCGTGGCCCCACAGCCAGTGGGGCTGCGGGCCTTCCGGCAGCCGTCAGCCTCGGCGCCACCGGCGCCCACGTGGCGCCGCCGCGCCAGCCTGCGAAGCATTTTCCGGTAGGGCCGCGTCTCTGGCGACAGCTCCCACGCCCGAAGAGCCAGGAGGGAAAGCCGTGCCTCGTTGGAAAGCTCTTTGGCAGCCGCTCGCGTGGCCCCACAGCCCGTGGGGCTGCGGGCTTTCCGGCGGCCGTCAGCCTCGGCGACACCAGTGCCCACGTGGCGCCGCCGCGCCAGCCTGAGAAGCATTTTCCGGTAGGGCCGCGTCTCTGGAGACAGCTCCCACGCCTGAAGAGCCAGGAGGGAAAGCCGTGCCTCGTTGGAAAGATCTTTGGCAGCCGCTCGCGTGGCCCCACAGCCCGTGGGGCTGCGGGCTTTCCGGCGGCCGTCAGCCTCGGCGACACCTGCGACCACGTGGCGCCGCCGTGCCAGCCTGCGAAGCATTTTCCGGTAGGGCCGCGTCTCTGGCGACAGCTCCCACGCCCGAAGAGCCAGGACGGAAAGCCGTGCCTCGTTGGAAAGCTCTTTGGCAGCCGCTCGCGTGGCCCCACAGCCCGTGGGGCTGCGGGCTTTCCTGCGGCCGTCAGCCTCGGCGCCACCGGCGCCCACGTGGCGCCGCCGCGCCAGCCTGCGAAGCATTTTCCGGTAGGTCCGCGGCTCTGGCGACAGCTCCCACGCCCGAAGAGCCAGGAGGGAAAGCCGTGCCTCATTGGAAAGCTCTTTGGCAGCCGCTCGCGTGGCCCCACAGCCCGTGGGGCTGCGGGCTTTCCGGCGGCCGTCAGCCTCGGCGACACCTGCGACCACGTGGCGCCGCCGTGCCAGCCTGCGAAGCATTTTCCAGTAGGGCCGCGTCTCTGGCGACAGCTCCCACGCCCGAAGAGCCAGGAGGGAAAGCCGTGCCTCGTTGGAAAGCTCTTTGGCAGTCGCTCGCATGGCCCCACAGCCCGTGGGGCTGCGGGCTTTCCGGCGGCCGTCAGCCTCGGCGACACCGGCGCCCACGTGGCGCCACCACGCCAGCCTGCGAAGCATTTTCCGGTAGGGCCGCGTCTCTGGCGACAGCTCCCACGCCCGAAGAGCCAGGAGGGAAAGCCGTGCCTCGTTGGAAAGCTCTTTGGCAGCCGCTCGCGTGGCCCCAGAGCCCGTGGGGCTGCGGGCTTTCCGGCGGCCGTCAGCCTCGGCGCCACCGGCGCCCACGTGGCGCCGCCGCGCCAGCCTGCGAAGCATTTTCCGGTAGGGCCGCGTCTCTGGCGACAGCTCCCACGCCCGAAGAGCCAGGAGGGAAAGCCGTGCCTCGTTGGAAAGCTCTTTGGCAGCCGCTCGCGTGGCCCCATAGCCCGTGGGGCTGCGGGCTTTCCAGCGGCCATCAGCCTCGGCGACACCAGGGCACACGTGGCCCCGCCGCGCCAGCCTGCGAAGCATTTTCCGGTAGGGCCGCGGCTCTGGCGACAGCTCCCACGCCCGAAGAGCCAGGAGGGAAAGCCGTGCCTCGTTGGAAAGCTCTTTGGCAGCCGCTCGCGTGGCCCCACAGCCCGTGGGGCTGCGGGCTTTCCGGCGGCCGTCAGCCTTGGCGCCACCGGCGCCCACGTGGCGCCGCCGCGCCAGCCTGCGAAGCATTTTCCGGTAGGGCCGCGGCTCTGGCGACAGCTCCCACGCCCGAAGAGCCAGGAGGGAAAGCCGTGCCTCATTGGAAAGCTCTTTGGCAGCCGCTCGCGTGGCCCCACAGCCCATGGGGCTGCGGGCTTTCCGGCGGCCGTCAGCCTCGGCGACACCTGCGACCACGTGGCGCCGCCGCGCCAGCCTGCGAAGCATTTTCCGGTAGGGCCGCCTCTCTGGCGACAGCTCCCACGCCCGAAGAGCCAGGAGGGAAAGCCGTGCCTCGTTGGAAAGCTCTTTGGCAGCCGCTCGCGTGGCCCCACAGCCCGTGGGGCTGCGGGCTTTTCGGCGGCCGTCAGCCTCGGCGACAACAGTGCCAACGTGGCGCCGCCGTGCCAGCCTGCGAAGCATTTTCCGGTAGGGCCGCGGGTCTGGCGACAGCTCCCACGCCCAAAGAGCCAGGACGGAAAGCCGTGCCTCGTTGGAAATCTCTTTGGCAGCTGCTCGAGTGGCCCCACAGCCCGTGGGGCTGCGGGCTTTCCGGCGGCCATCAGCCTCGGCGACACCTGCGACCACGTGGCGCCGCCGCGCCAGCCTGCGAAGCATTTTCCGGTAGGGCCGCGGCTCTGGCGACAGCTCCCATGCCCGAAGAGCCAGGAGGGAAAGCCGTGCCTCATTGGAAAGCTCTTTGGCAGCCGCTCGCGTGGCCCCAGAGCCCGTGGGGCTGCGGGCTTCTCGGCGGCCGTCAGCCTCGGCGACACCTGCGGCCACGTGGCGCCGCCGCGCCAGCCTGCGAAGCATTTTCCGGTAGGGCCGCGTCTCTGGCGACAGCTCCCACGCCCGAAGAGCCAGGAGGGAAAGCCGTGCCTCGTTGGAAATCTCTTTGGCAGCCGCTCGCGTGGCCCCAGAGCCCGTGGGGCTGCGGGCTTTCCGGCGGCCGTCAGCCTCGGCGACACCGGCGCCCACGTGGCGCCGCCGCGCCAGCCTGCGAAGCATTTTCCGGTAGGGCCGCGGCTGTGGCGACAGCTCCCACGCCCGAAGAGCCAGGAGGGAAAGCCGTGCCTCGTTGGAAAGCTCTTTGGCAGCCGCTCGCGTGGCCCCACAGCCCGTGGGGCTGCGGGCTTTTCGGCGGCCGTCAGCCTCGGCGACACCAGTGCCCACGTGGCGCCGCCGCGCCAGCCTGCGAAGCATTTTCCGGTAGGGCCGCGGCTCTGGCGACAGCTCCCACGCCCGAAGAGCCAGGAGGGAAAGCCGTGCCTCGTTGGAAAGCTCTTTGGCAGCCGCTCGCGTGGCCCCACAGCCCGTGGGGCTGCGGGCTTTTCGGCGGCCGTCAGCCTCGGCGACACCAGTGCCCACGTGGCGCCGCCGCGCCAGCCTGCGAAGCATTTTCCGGTAGGGCCGCGTCTCTGGCGACAGCTCCCACGCCCGAAGAGCCAGGAGGGAAAGCCGTGCCTCCTTGGAAATCTCTTTGGCAGCCGCTCGCGTGGCCCCACAGCCCGTGGGGCTGCGGGCTTTTCGGCGGCCGTCAGCCTCGGCGACACCTGCGCCCACGTGGCGCCGCCGCACCAGCCTGCGAAGCATTTTCCGGTAGGGCCGCGTCTCTGGCGACAGCTCCCACGCCCGAAGAGCCAGGAGGGAAAGCCGTGCCTCGTTGGAAAGCTCTTTGGCAGCCGCTCGCGTGGCCCCACAGCCCGTGGGGCTGCGGGCTTTCCGGCGGCCGTCAGCCTCGGCGACACCGGCGCCCACATGGCGCCGCCGCGCCAGCCTGCGAAGCATTTTCCGGTAGGGCCGCGTCTCTGGCGACAGCTCCCACGCCCGAAGAGCCAGGAGGGAAAGCCGTGCCTCATTGGAAAGCTCTTTGGCAGCCGCTCGCATGGCCCCACAGCCCGTGGGGCTGCGGGCTTTCCGGCGGCCGTCAGCCTCGGCGCCAACGGCGCCCACGTGGCGCCGCCGCGCCAGCCTGCGAAGCATTTTCCGGTAGGGCCGCGGCTCTGGCGACAGCTCCCACGCCCGAAGAGCCAGGAGGGAAAGCCGTGCCTCGTTGGAAAGCTCTTTGGCAGCCGCTCGCGTGGCCCCACAGCCCGTGGGGCTGCGGGCTTTCCGGCGGCCGTCAGCCTCGGCTACACCGGCCCCACGTGGCGCCGCCGCGCCAGCCTGCGAAGCATTTTCCGGTAGGGCCGCGTCTCTGGCGACAGCTCCCACGCCCGAAGAGCCAGGAGGGAAAGCCGTGCCTCGTTGGAAAGCTCTTTGGCAGCCGCTCGCGTGGCCCCACAGCCCGTGGGGCTGCGGGCTTTCCGGCGGCCGTCAGCCTCGGCGACACCTGCGACCACGTGGCGCCGCCGCGCCAGCCTGCGAAGCATTTTCCGGTAGGGCCGCGTCTCTGGCGACAGCTCCCACGCCTGAAGAGCCAGGAGGGAAAGCCGTGCCTCGTTGGAAAGCTCTTTGGCAGCCGCTCGCGTGGCCCCACAGCCCGTGGGGCTGCGGGCTTTCCGGCGGCCGTCAGCCTCGGCGACACCTGCGACCACGTGGCGCCGCCGTGCCAGCCTGCGAAGCATTTTCCGGTAGGGCCGCGGCTCTGGCGACAGCTCCCACGCCCGAAGAGCCAGGAGGGAAAGCCGTGCCTCGTTGGAAAGCTCTTTGGCAGCCGCTCGCGTGGTCCTACAGCCCGTGGGGCTGCGGGATTTCCGGCGGCCGTCAGCCTCGGCAACACCGGCGCCCACGTGGCGCTGCCGCGCCAGCCTGCGAAGCATTTTCCGGTAGGGCCGCGTCTCTGGCGACAGCTCCCACGCCCGAAGAGCCAGGAGGGAAAGCCGTGCCTCGTTGGAAAGCTCTTTGGCAGCCGCTCGCGTGGCCCCAGAGCCCGTGGGGCTGCGGGCTTTTCGGCGGCCGTCAGCCTCGGCGCCACCGGCGCCCACGTGGCGCCGCCGCGCCAGCCTGCGAAGCATTTTCCGGTAGGGCCGCGGCTCTGGCGACAGCTCCCACGCCCGAAGAGCCAGGAGGGAAAGCCGTGCCTCGTTGGAAAGCTCTTTGGCAGCCGCTCGCGTGGCCCCACAGCCCGTGGGGCTGCGGGCTTTCCGGCGGCCGTCAGCCTCGGCAACACCGGCGCCCACGTGGCGCTGCCGCGCCAGCCTGCGAAGCATTTTCCGGTAGGGCCGCGTCTCTGGCGACAGCTCCCACGCCCGAAGAGCCAGGAGGGAAAGCCGTGCCTCGTTGGAAAGCTCTTTGGCAGCCGCTCGCGTGGCCCCACAGCCCGTGGGGCTGCGGGCTTTCCGGCGTCCGTCAGCCTCGGCGCCACCGGCGCCCACGTGGCGCCGCCGCGCCAGCCTGCGAAGCATTTTCCGGTAGGGCCGCGGCTCTGGCGACAGCTCCCACGCCCGAAGAGCCAGGAGGGAAAGCCGTGCCTCGTTGGAAAGCTCTTTGGCAGCCGCTCGCGTGGTCCTACAGCCCGTGGGGCTGCGGGATTTCCGGCGGCCGTCAGCCTCGGCGACACCTGCGCCCACGTGGCGCCGCCGCGCCAGCCTGCGAAGCATTTTCCGGTAGGGCCGCGTCTCTGGCGACAGCTCCCACGCCCGAAGAGCCAGGAGGGAAAGCCGTGCCTCGTTGGAAAGCTCTTTGGCAGCCGCTCGCGTGGCCCCACAGCCCGTGGGGCTGCGGGCTTTCCGGCGGCCGTCAGCCTTGGCGACAGCTGCGCCCACGTGGCGCCGCCGCGCCAGCCTGCGAAGCATTTTCCGGTAGGGCCGCGGCTCTGGCGACAGCTCCCACGCCCGAAGAGCCAGGAGGGAAAGCCGTGCCTCGTTGGAAAGCTCTTTGGCAGCCGCTTGCGTGGCCCCAGAGCCCGTGGGGCTGCGGGCTTTCCGGCGGCCGTCAGCCTCGGCGACACCTGCGACCACGTGGCGCCGCCGCGCCAGCCTGCGAAGCATTTTCCGGTAGGGCCGCGTCTCTGGCGACAGCTACCACGCCCGAAGAGCCAGGAGGGAAAGCCGTGCGTCGATGGAAAGCTCTTTGGCAGCCGCTCGCGTGGCCCCACAGCCCGTGGGGCTGCGGGCTTTCCAGCGGCCGTCAGCCTCGGCGCCACCGGCGCCCATGTGGCGCCGCCGCGCCAGCCTGCGAAGCATTTTCCGGTAGGGCCGCGGCTGTGGCGACAGCTCCCACGCCCGAAGAGCCAGGAGGGAAAGCCGTGCCTCGTTGGAAACCTCTGTGGCAGCCGCTCGCATGGCCCCATAGCCCGTGGGGCTGCGGGCTTTCCGGCGGCCATCAGCCTCGGCGACACCAGGGCACACGTGGCGCCGCCGTGCCAGCCTGCGAAGCATTTTCCGGTAGGACCGCGGCTCTGGCGACAGCTCCCACGCCCGAAGAGCCAGGACGGAAAGCCGTGCCTCGTTGGAAAGCTGTTTGGCAACCGCTCGCGTGGCCCCACAGCCCGTGGGGCTGCGGGCTTTCCGGCGGCCATCAGCCTCGGCGACACCTGTGACCACGTGGCGCCGCTGCGCCAGCCTGCGAAGCATTTTCCGGTAGGGCCGCATCTCTGGCGACAGCTCCCACGCCCGAAGAGCCAGGACGGAAAGCCGTGCCTCGTTGGAAAGCTCTTTGGCAGCCGCTCGCGTGGCCCCACAGCCCGTGGGGCTGCGGGCCTTCCGTCAGCCGTCAGCCTCGGCGCCACCGGCGCCCACGTGGCGCCGCCACGCCAGCCTGCGAAGCATTTTCCGGTAGGGCCGCGTCTCTGGCGACAGCTCCCACGCCCGAAGAGCCAGGAGGGAAAGCCGTGCCTCGTTGGAAAGCTCTTTGGCAGCCGCTCGCGTGGCCCCACAGCCCGTGGGGCTGCGGGCTTTTCGGCGGCCGTCAGCCTCGGCGACACCAGTGCCCACGTGGCGCCGCCGCGCCAGCCTGCGAAGCATTTTCCGGTAGGGGCCGCGGCTGTGGCGACAGCTCCCACGCCCGAAGAGCCAGGAGGGAAAGCCGTGCCTCGTTGGAAAGCTCTTTGGCAGCTGCTCGCGTGGCCCCAGAGCCCATGGGGCTGCGGGCTTTCCGGCGGCCGTCAGCCTCGGCGCCACCGGCGCCCACGTGGCGCCGCCGCGCCAGCCTGCGAAGCATTTTCCGGTAGGGCCGCGGCTCTGGCGACAGCTCCCACGCCCGAAGAGCCAGGAGGGAAAGCCGTGCCTCATTGGAAAGCTCTTTGGCAGCCGCTCGCGTGGCCCCACAGCCCGTGGGGCTGCGGGCTTTCCGGCGGCCGTCAGACTCGGCGACACCTGCACCCACGTGGCACCGCCGCGCCAGCCTGCGAAGCATTTTCCGGTAGGGCCGCGGCTGTGGCGACAGCTCCCACGCCCAAAGAGCCAGGAGGGAAAGCCGTGCCTCGTTGGAAAGCTCTTTGGCAGCCGCTCGCGTGGCCCCACAGCCCGTGGGGCTGCGGGCTTTCTGGCGGCCGTCAGCCTCGGCGACACCAGTGCCCACGTGGCGCCGCCGCGCCAGCCTGAGAAGCATTTTCCGGTAGGGCCGCGTCTCTGGAGACAGCTCCCACGCCTGAAGAGCCAGGAGGGAAAGCCGTGCCTCGTTGGAAAGCTCTTTGGCAGCCGCTCGCGTGGTCCTACAGCCCGTGGGGCTGCGGGCTTTCCGGCGGCCATCAGCCTCGGCGACACCGGCGCCCACGTGGCGCCACCGCGCCAGCCTGTGAAGCATTTTCCGGTAGGGCCACGGCTCTGGCGACAGCTCCCACGCCCGAAGAGCCAGGAGGGAAAGCCGTGCCTCGTTGGAAAGCTCTTTGGCAGCCGCTCACGTGGCCCCACAGCCCGTGGGGCTGCGGGCTTTCCGGCGGCCGTCAGCCTTGGCGCCACCGGCGCCGACGTGGCGCCGCCGCGCCAGCCTGCGAAGCATTTTCCGGTAGGGCCGCGGCTCTGGCGACAGCTCCCACGCCCGAAGAGCCAGGAGGGAAAGCCGTGCCTCGTTGGAAAGCTCTTTGGCAGCCGCTCACGTGGCCCCACAGCCCGTGGGGCTGCGGGCTTTCCGGCGGCCGTCAGCCTCGGCGACACCTGCGACCACGTGGCGCCGCCGCGCCAGCCTGCGAAGCATTTTCCGGTAGGGCCGCCTCTCTGGCGACAGCTCCCACGCCCGAAGAGCCAGGAGGGAAAGCCGTGCCTCGTTGGAAAGCTCTTTGGCAGCCGCTCGCGTGGCCCCACAGCCCGTGGGGCTGCGGGCTTTTCGGCGGCCGTCAGCCTCGGCGACAACAGTGCCAACGTGGCGCCGCCGCGCCAGCCTGCGAAGCATTTTCCGGTAGGGCCGCGGGTCTGGCGACAGCTCCCACGCCCAAAGAGCCAGGACGGAAAGCCGTGCCTCGTTCGAAATCTCTTTGGCAGCTGCTCGAGTGGCCCCACAGCCCGTGGGGCTGCGGGCTTTCCGGCGGCCATCAGCCTCGGCGACACCTGTGACCACGTGGCGCCGCTGCGCCAGCCTGCGAAGCATTTTCCGGTAGGGCCGCATCTCTGGCGACAGCTCCCACGCCCGAAGAGCCAGGACGGAAAGCCGTGCCTCGTTGGAAAGCTCTTTGGCAGCCGCTCGCGTGGCCCCACAGCCCGTGGGGCTGCGGGCCTTCCGTCAGCCGTCAGCCTCGGCGCCACCGGCGCCCACGTGGCGCCGCCACGCCAGCCTGCGAAGCATTTTCCGGTAGGGCCGCGTCTCTGGCGACAGCTCCCACGCCCGAAGAGCCAGGAGGGAAAGCCGTGCCTCGTTGGAAAGCTCTTTGGCAGCCGCTCGCGTGGCCCCACAGCCCGTGGGGCTGCGGGCTTTTCGGCGGCCGTCAGCCTCGGCGACACCAGTGCCCACGTGGCGCCGCCGCGCCAGCCTGCGAAGCATTTTCCGGTAGGGCCGCGGCTGTGGCGACAGCTCCCACGCCCGAAGAGCCAGGAGGGAAAGCCGTGCCTCGTTGGAAAGCTCTTTGGCAGCTGCTCGCGTGGCCCCCAGAGCCCGTGGGGCTGCGGGCTTTCCGGCGGCCGTCAGCCTCGGCGCCACCGGCGCCCACGTGGCGCCGCCGCGCCAGCCTGCGAAGCATTTTCCGGTAGGGCCGCGGCTCTGGCGACAGCTCCCCCACCCGAAGAGCCAGGAGGGAAAGCCGTGCCTCATTGGAAAGCTCTTTGGCAGCCGCTCGCGTGGCCCCACAGCCCGTGGGGCTGCGGGCTTTCCGGCGGCCGTCAGACTCGGCGACACCTGCACCCACGTGGCACCGCCGCGCCAGCCTGCGAAGCATTTTCCGGTAGGGCCGCGGCTGTGGCGACAGCTCCCACGCCCGAAGAGCCAGGAGGGAAAGCCGTGCCTCGTTGGAAAGCTCTTTGGCAGCCGCTCGCGTGGCCCCACAGCCCGTGGGGCTGCGGGCTTTCTGGCGGCCGTCAGCCTCGGCGACACCAGTGCCCACGTGGCGCCGCCGCGCCAGCCTGAGAAGCATTTTCCGGTAGGGCCGCGTCTCTGGAGACAGCTCCCACGCCTGAAGAGCCAGGAGGGAAAGCCGTGCCTCATTGGAAAGCTCTTTGGCAGCCGCTCGCGTGGTCCTACAGCCCGTGGGGCTGCGGGCTTTCCGGCGGCCATCAGCCTCGGCGACACCGGCGCCCACGTGGCGCCACCGCGCCAGCCTGTGAAGCATTTTCCGGTAGGGCCACGGCTCTGGCGACAGCTCCCACGCCCGAAGAGCCAGGAGGGAAAGCCGTGCCTCGTTGGAAAGCTCTTTGGCAGCCGCTCACGTGGCCCCACAGCCCGTGGGGCTGCGGGCTTTCCGGCGGCCGTCAGCCTCGGCGACACCTGCGACCACGTGGCGCCGCCGCGCCAGCCTGCGAAGCATTTTCCGGTAGGGCCGCCTCTCTGGCGACAGCTCCCACGCCCGAAGAGCCAGGAGGGAAAGCCGTGCCTCGTTGGAAAGCTCTTTGGCAGCCGCTCGCGTGGCCCCACAGCCCGTGGGGCTGCGGGCTTTTCGGCGGCCGTCAGCCTCGGCGACAACAGTGCCAACGTGGCGCCGCCGCGCCAGCCTGCGAAGCATTTTCCGGTAGGGCCGCGGGTCTGGCGACAGCTCCCACGCCCAAAGAGCCAGGACGGAAAGCCGTGCCTCGTTCGAAATCTCTTTGGCAGCTGCTCGAGTGGCCCCACAGCCCGTGGGGCTGCGGGCTTTCCGGCGGCCGTCAGCCTCGGCGACACCTGTGGCCACATGGCGCCGCCGCGCCAGCCTGCGAAGCATTTTCCAGTAGGGCCGCGTCTCTGGCGACAGCTCCCACGCCCGAAGAGCCAGGAGGGAAAGCCGTGCCTCGTTGGAAAGCTCTTTGGCAGCCGCTCGCGTGGCCCCAGAGCCCGTGGGGCTGCGGGCTTTCCGGCGGCCGTCAGCCTCGGCGCCACCGGCGCCCACGTGGCGCCGCCGCGCCAGCCTGCGAAGCATTTTCCGGTAGGGCCGCGGCTGTGGCGACAGCTCCCACGCCCGAAGAGCCAGGAGGGAAAGCCGTGCCTCGTTGGAAAGCTCTTTGGCAGCCGCTCGCGTGGCCCCACAGCCCGTGGGGCTGCGGGCTTTCCGGCGGCCGTCAGCCTCGGCGACACCAGTGCCCACGTGGCGCCGCCGCGCCAGCCTGCGAAGCATTTTCCGGTAGGGCCGCGTCTCTGGCGACAGCTCCCACGCCCGAAGAGCCAGGAGGGAAAGCCGTGCCTCGTTGGAAAGCTCTTTGGCAGCCGCTCGCGTGGCCCCACAGCCCGTCGGGCTGCGGGCTTTTCGGCGGCCGTCAGCCTCGGCGACACCAGTGCCCACGTGGCGCCGCCGCGCCAGCCTGCGAAGCATTTTCCGGTAGGGGCCGCGTCTCTGGCGACAGCTCCCACGCCCGAAGAGCCAGGAGGGAAAGCCGTGCCTCGTTGGAAAGCTCTTTGGCAGCCGCTCGCGTGGCCCCATAGCCCGTGGGGCTGCGGGCTTTCCGGCGGCCGTCAGCCTCGGCGCCACCGGCGCCCACGTGGCGCCGCCGCGCCAGCCTGCGAAGCATTTTCCGGTAGGGCCGCGTCTCTGGCGACAGCTCCCACGCCCGAAGAGCCAGGAGGGAAAGCCGTGCCTCATTGGAAAGCTCTTTGGCAGCCGCTCGCGTGGCCCCACAGCCCGTGGGGCTGCGGGCTTTCCGGCGGCCGTCAGCCTCGGCGACACCTGCACCCACGTGGCACCGCCGCCCCAGCCTGCGAAGCATTTTCCGGTAGGGCCGCGGCTGTGGCGACAGCTCCCCACGCCCGAAGAGCCAGGAGGGGAAAGCCGTGCCTCGTTGGAAAGCTCTTTGGCAGCCGCTCGCGTGGCCCCACAGCCAGTGGGGCTGCGGGCCTTCCGGCAGCCGTCAGCCTCGGCGCCACCCGGCGCCCACGTGGCGCCGCCGCGCCAGCCTGCGAAGCATTTTCCAGTAGGGCCGCGTCTCTGGCGACAGCTCCCACGCCCGAAGAGCCAGGAGGGAAAGCCGTGCCTCGTTGGAAAGCTCTTTGGCAGCCGCTCGCGTGGCCCCACAGCCCGTGGGGCTGCGGGCTTTCCGGCGGCCGTCAGCCTCGGCGACACCAGTGCCCACGTGGCGCCGCCGCGCCAGCCTGAGAAGCATTTTCCGGTAGGGCCGCGTCTCTGGAGACAGCTCCCACGCCTGAAGAGCCAGGAGGGAAAGCCGTGCCTCGTTGGAAAGATCTTTGGCAGCCGCTCGCGTGGCCCCACAGCCCGTGGGGCTGCGGGCTTTCCGGCGGCCGTCAGCCTCGGCGACACCTGCGACCACGTGGCGGCCGCCGTGCCAGCCTGCGAAGCATTTTCCGGTAGGGCCGCGTCTCTGGCGACAGCTCCCACGCCCGAAGAGCCAGGAGGGAAAGCCGTGCCTCGTTGGAAAGCTCTTTGGCAGCCGCTCGCATGGCCCCACAGCCCGTGGGGCTGCGGGCTTTCCGGCGGCCGTCAGCCTCGGCGACACCGGCGCCCACGTGGCGCCACCACGCCAGCCTGCGAAGCATTTTCCGGTAGGGCCGCGTCTCTGGCGACAGCTCCCACGCCCGAAGAGCCAGGACGGAAAGCCGTGCCTCGTTGGAAAGCTCTTGGCAGCCGCTCGCGTGGCCCCACAGCCCGTGGGGCTGCGGGCTTTCCGGCGGCCGTCAGCCTCGGCGCCACCGGCGCCCACGTGGCGCCGCCGCGCCAGCCTGCGAAGCATTTTCCGGTAGGTCCGCGGCTCTGGCGACAGCTCCCACGCCCGAAGAGCCAGGAGGGAAAGCCGTGCCTCATTGGAAAGCTCTTTGGCAGCCGCTCGCGTGGCCCCACAGCCCCGTGGGGCTGCGGGCTTTCCGGCGGCGGTCAGCCTCGGCGACACCTGCGACCACGTGGCGCCGCCGTGCCAGCCTGCGAAGCATTTTCCAGTAGGGCCGCGTCTCTGGCGACAGCTCCCACGCCCCGAAGAGCCAGGAGGGAAAGCCGTGCCTCGTTGGAAAGCTCTTTGGCAGCCGCTCGCGTGGCCCCACAGCCCGTGGGGCTGCGGGCTTTTCGGCGGCCGTCAGCCTCGGCGCCACCGGCGCCCACGTGGCGCCGCCGCGCCAGCCTGAGAAGCATTTTCCGGTAGGGCCGCGGCTCTGGCGACAGCTCCCACGCCCGAAAAGCCAGGAGGGAAAGCCGTGCCTCGTTGGAAAGCTCTTTGGCAGCCGCTCGCGTGGCCCCATAGCCCGTGGGGCTGCGGGATTTCCAGCGGCCATCAGCCTCGGCGACACCAGGGCACACGTGGCCCCGCCGCGCCAGCCTGCGAAGCATTTTCCTGTAGGGCCGCGGGTCTGGCGACAGCTCCCACGCCCGAAGAGCCAGGAGGGAAAGCCGTGCCTCGTTGGAAAGCTCTTTGGCAGCCGCTCGCGTGGCCCCACAGCCCGTGGGGCTGCGGGCTTTCCGGCGGCCGTCAGCCTTGGCGCCACCGGCGCCCACGTGGCGCCGCCGCGCCAGCCTGCGAAGCATTTTCCGGTAGGGCCGCGGCTCTGGCGACAGCTCCCACGCCCGAAGAGCCAGGAGGGAAAGCCGTGCCTCATTGGAAAGCTCTTTGGCAGCCGCTCGCGTGGCCCCACAGCCCATGGGGCTGCGGGCTTTCCGGCGGCCGTCAGCCTCGGCGACACCTGCGACCACGTGGCGCCGCCGCGCCAGCCTGCGAAGCATTTTCCGGTAGGGCCCGCCTCTCTGGCGACAGCTCCCACGCCCGAAGAGCCAGGAGGGAAAGCCGTGCCTCGTTGGAAAGCTCTTTGGCAGCCGCTCGCGTGGCCCCACAGCCCGTGGGGCTGCGGGCTTTTCGGCGGCCGTCAGCCTCGGCGACAACAGTGCCAACGTGGCGCCGCCGCGCCAGCCTGCGAAGCATTTTCCGGTAGGGCCGCGGGTCTGGCGACAGCTCCCACGCCCAAAGAGCCAGGACGGAAAGCCGTGCCTCGTTGGAAATCTCTTTGGCAGCTGCTCGAGTGGCCCCACAGCCCGTGGGGCTGCGGGCTTTCCGGCGGCCATCAGCCTCGGCGACACCTGCGACCACGTGGCGCCGCCGCGCCAGCCTGCGAAGCATTTTCCGGTAGGGCCGCGGCTCTGGCGACAGCTCCCATGCCCGAAGAGCCAGGAGGGAAAGCCGTGCCTCATTGGAAAGCTCTTTGGCAGCCGCTCGCGTGGCCCCAGAGCCCGTGGGGCTGCGGGCTTCTCGGCGGCCGTCAGCCTCGGCGACACCTGCGGCCACGTGGCGCCGCCGCGCCAGCCTGCGAAGCATTTTCCGGTAGGGGCCGCGTCTCTGGCGACAGCTCCCACGCCCGAAGAGCCAGGAGGGAAAGCCGTGCCTCGTTGGAAAGCTCTTTGGCAGCCGCTCGCGTGGCCCCAGAGCCCGTGGGGCTGCGGGCTTTCCGGCGGCCGTCAGCCTCGGCGACACCGGCGCCCACGTGGCGCCGCCGCGCCAGCCTGCGAAGCATTTTCCGGTAGGGCCGCGGCTGTGGCGACAGCTCCCACTCCCGAAGAGCCAGGAGGGAAAGCCGTGCCTCGTTGGAAAGCTCTTTGGCAGCCGCTCGCGTGGCCCCACAGCCCGTGGGGCTGCGGGCTTTTCGGCGGCCGTCAGCCTCGGCGACACCAGTGCCCACGTGGCGCCGCCGCGCCCAGCCTGCGAAGCATTTTCCGGTAGGGCCGCGGCTCTGGCGACAGCTCCCACGCCCGAAGAGCCAGGAGGGAAAGCCGTGCCTCGTTGGAAAGCTCTTTGGCAGCCGCTCGCGTGGCCCCACAGCCCGTGGGGCTGCGGGCTTTTCGGCGGCCGTCAGCCTCGGCGACACCAGTGCCCACGTGGCGCCGCCGCGCCAGCCTGCGAAGCATTTTCCGGTAGGGCCGCGGCTGTGGCGACAGCTCCCACGCCCGAAGAGCCAGGAGGGAAAGCCGTGCCTCCTTGGAAATCTCTTTGGCAGCCGCTCGCGTGGCCCCACAGCCCGTGGGGCTGCGGGCTTTTCGGCGGCCGTCAGCCTCGGCGACACCTGCGCCCACGTGGCGCCGCCGCACCAGCCTGCGAAGCATTTTCCGGTAGGGCCGCGTCTCTGGCGACAGCTCCACGCCCGAAGAGCCAGGAGGGAAAGCCATGCCTCGTTGGAAAGCTCTTTGGCAGCCGCTCGCGTGGCCCCACAGCCCGTGGGGCTGCGGGCTTTCCGGCGGCCGTCAGCCTCGGCGACACCGGCGCCCACATGGCGCCGCCGCGCCAGCCTGCGAAGCATTTTCCGGTAGGGCCGCGGCTCTGGCGACAGCTCCCACGCCCGAAGAGCCAGGAGGGAAAAGCCGTGCTCGTTGGAAAGCTCTTTGGCAGCCGCTCGCGTGGCCCCACAGCCCGTGGGGCTGCGGGCTTTCCGGCGGCCGTCAGCCTCGGCTACACCGGCCCCACGTGGCGCCGCCGCGCCAGCCTGCGAAGCATTTTCCGGTAGGGCCGCGTCTCTGGCGACAGCTCCCACGCCCGAAGAGCCAGGAGGGAAAGCCGTGCCTCGTTGGAAAGCTCTTTGGCAGCCGCTCGCGTGGCCCCACAGCCCGTCGGGCTGCGGGCTTTCCGGCGGCCCGTCAGCCTCGGCGACACCTGCGACCACGTGGCGCCGCCGCGCCAGCCTGCGAAGCATTTTCCGGTAGGGCCGCGTCTCTGGCGACAGCTCCCACGCCTGAAGAGCCAGGAGGGAAAGCCGTGCCTCGTTGGAAAGCTCTTTGGCAGCCGCTCGCGTGGCCCCACAGCCCGTGGGGCTGCGGGCTTTCCGGCGGCCGTCAGCCTCGGCGACACCTGCGACCACGTGGCGCCGCCGTGCCAGCCTGCGAAGCATTTTCCGGTAGGGCCGCGTCTCTGGCGACAGCTCCCACGCCTGAAGAGCCAGGAGGGAAAGCCGTGCCTCGTTGGAAAGCTCTTTGGCAGCCGCTCGCATGGCCCCATAGCCCGTGGGGGCTGCGGGCTTTCCGGCGGCCATCAGCCTCGGCGACACCAGGGCACACGTGGCGCCGCCGTGGCAGCCTGCGAAGCATTTTCCGGTAGGACCGCGGCTCTGGCGACAGCTCCCACGCCCGAAGAGCCAGGACGGAAAGCTGTGCCTCGTTGGAAAGCTCTTTGGCAACCGCTCGCGTGGCCCCACAGCCCGTGGGGCTGCGGGCTTTCCGGCGGCCGTCAGCCTCGGCGACACCTGCGACCACGTGGCGCCGCCGCGCCAGCCTGCGAAGCATTTTCCGGTAGGGCCGCGGCTCTGGCGACAGCTCCCACGCCCGAAGAGCCAGGAGGGAAAGCCGTGCCTCGTTGGAAAGCTCTTTGGCAGCCGCTCGCGTGGCCCCACAGCCCGTGGGGCTGCGGGCCTTCCGTCAGCCGTCAGCCTCGGCGCCACCGGCGCCCACGTGGCGCCGCCGCGCCAGCCTGCGAAGCATTTTCCGGTAGGGGCCGCGTCTCTGGCGACAGCTCCCACGCCCGAAGAGCCAGGAGGGAAAGCCATGCCTCGTTGGAAAGCTCTTTGGCAGCCGCTCG